>NC_056726.1:887906998-887916998 GCF_019279795.1 Protopterus annectens | reverse complement strand
AACTGTCAGGTTCATATGCTCAAGTATCAGCAACATCTCATGGGATTGCTTAAACAGAAAATTATGTTAAATTCTGAATGTGCTGAAAACAAGGAAATGCAAGATTTATTGCATGCAGCTGAACAAGTTGGAAAACATACTTTGCAATGTGGTTTTGATTCTTTGGAGGCCTCTTGCAGGGCCGCAGTTATGGGTTCTGTAATTAGGAGGCATGCTTGGTTAAAGGAACAAAATCTGCCTGATCATGTTAAAGTTAAGTTACTAGATGCACCTTTACAGCATGATACTTTTGTTTGGTGCTAAGGCAGAAAAGGTGTTAAAGAAAATGGAAGACAAAGCTAAATCTATGTAAACTGTTAAAGATTTTTTACAAGTACAGCCACCTAGGTTTAGTAGACACTGGCCTACAAAGAATTGGTCCTTTTCTGTGTCAGACAGACCTCAAAGGGGCAGATCCAGACGCCCAAGGGGCAGATACCAGGCGCAAGGTTCTTACAGGTCAAAACAATGGGGTGCTTCTACCTCCAAAGCTGGAGAAGATAAAGCACAAACATACAGAAAGCAGTCCCAATGACTTTCCCCTGCCTGCTCCAAGCACTTATCTTCTGGCAACACCCTTAGAGGGAAGATTAGCACTTTTTGCTCAAAATTGGCACATTATAACCCAGGACAAGTGGGTTCTAAATATAGTGTCACAAGGCTACAAATTCCATTTCCATACTCTGCCAAAGGCAAACGGCTGGCCAGATCTGCCAAAAAATCAATGGGCAGAGGCACAAAAACAAGTTTCGTCCCTCATGAACATGGGGGCCATTCAGCAAGTACCAGAGCAAGAGCGGGGACAAGGATTTTACTCAAGACTGTTCTTGGTATCCAGAAAAGACAAGGCCTGGAGGCCGATACTGGACCTATCTATTCTGAACACATTCCTGGATATTCCAAAATTCAAAATGTTTACTTTGCAGCAGCTTCTGCCCATGCTGGGCAAGAATGCGTGGCTTGTGACTTTAGACCTAAAAGAGGCATACCTGCATGTCCCAATCAGACAATCATGCAGAAGACACCTCCGATTCAAGGCTAGTTCAGTGCATTACCAATTCTCTGCACTGCCCTTTGGCTTATCTACTGCGCCCAGGGTCTTTACAAAGTGCCTGACACCAGTAATTGCATTCTGCAGATAAAGAGGAATACAGATATATCCTTACTTGGACGACCGTCTAATTCAAGCAGAGAACAAGGACATTCTTCTTCAACATTTGGCGTTTGTGAAAAGACTTCTAACATGCCTAGGGTACACAGTCATCGAAAAGAAATAAAAACTAGTACCCTCCCAAGAGATAACATTCCTGGGTGCAAGCTTGAATACAACTGCCCAGATGGTATATCTCACGCCAGACAAACAAAGGCAACTGACTACCTATTTCACAATGTTGGCAACAAAGGCCCAGTTATCTGCAAGAAAAATTCTGCAGGCTTTGGGTTTCATGGCATCCTGTATCCTACTAATTCCATATGCAAGACTGCATATGAGGAAACTTCAGTGGTACCTAAAAAGTGTTTGGACTCAACATTGCCACAGCCTGGAAACAATGATTACTCTCATTCTCTGCCTGCAACAGGAGTTTCGATGGTGGGCAAAGGCTTGTCACCAGAACAAGGGACAGCCATTCACATTACCCCCAGCCAGGCAGACACTAACAACGGATGCATCGGACTATGCCTGGGGGGCCCACATGGCAGGAAGATGCATTCAGGGCACATGGACCTCAAACCAAATGCATCTACATATCAATCAAAAGGAGATGCTAGCTGTTCAAAATGCCCTGACAGCCTTCAAGCAGGGGGGCACACATTGTTACCCCTTTGCAGACTAGCCATGACATTGTGGGAAACAGCTTTGACTTACCAAGTACATTTGTAGGCACAATTCCTGCCAGGAAAGGAAAATACTCTGGCAGACGAGTGGCAGCTGTATCCACAAGTCTTCAGCATGATAACAAGGAAATGGGGATGCCCAGACATAGATCTATTTGCCTCCCCTCACAACTACCAAATAAAAATATTCTGCACAAGGACTTATCATAGACAAGCATGGAAAGTGGACGCCCTATCTTTCATCTGGAAAAACCTATCAGTATATGCCTTTCCTCCACTGCCTCTTCCCAAGGTACTCCTAAAGGTCAGACAAGAGAAACCAAAGATGATATTGATTGCCCCAGACTGTCCCCGCCAGTACTGGTATCCAATCCTAAGGAACTTGTCTCTATGCCCAGCTTGGACCTTACCTCAATTACCTCATCTACTGTCCCAGGAAAACAATCAGATCCTGCACAACCAACTCAGGACATTAAATCTGGCAGCATGGCGGATAATGTAGTCATACAAAACACACCTCGCAGTAAAGCTGTGATGGATGTCATAATGGAAGCCAGAAGGCCTAGTACTAGAAAGTCTTACGCTGGAAAATGGAAGAGATTCTGTGCTTGGAACCAGGCACAAGGAACTGATACAACTGTACCAAATATACCTCAGATTTTGCAATACTTAACTGAGATGATGGACAAAGGCCCATCCTTCTAATCAATTAAAATTCATGCCTCTGCCATTTCGGCTCATTACAATACAGAGCCACCAATTTTTTCATATCCTTTATTAAAGCAGTACCTCAGAGGAGCCAAAAATTAAAGGCCTCCAAGGAGATCACCAATACCTGCATGGGACCTCAACTATGTCTTGGAAAAGCTCGCCCTGCCTCCTTTTGAGACAGCTGCTACTGTTGATATAACGTTTTTTATCTTGGAAAACAGCTTTGCTCCTAGCAATTACTTCTGCAAGACGAGTTTCAGAGCTACAGGCGCTCATGGCTGTGGAACCCTTTATCATTTTTTTATCCAGACAGGGTCTCCCTGAGAACAAACCCAACATTTATGCCTAAAGTAGTGTCCAGTGTGGCACTTAACCAAACTATTCATCTGCCCACTTTTTATCCAAATCCACAGAACAAGGGGGAGAGAATTCTGCACTCTTTGGACGTACACAGACAGCTTAGATTCTACTTGGACAGAACCAAAACCTTCAAGAAGGCAGAGCAATTACTAGTGGCATATGCTGCAGGATCACAAGGAAAGGCTATCTCAAAGCAGACTATATCTAAGTGGATAGGCCACTGCATTTGTTTATACTATTTACACCATGGCAAGCCAGTGCCTAAGGGCATTAGGCCACATTCCACCAGAGCTGCAGCCACTTCAGCAGCCTTTCTCAGGGGAGTACCAACCAGAAACATTTTAGAGGCGGCTACTTGGAGTTCATTGCACACCTTTACAAAGCACTATCATCTGCCACTCTACTCTAAATCCAGGGCAGGCTTTGCCATTGCAGTTCTGCAGGGCCTCATAGCCGCTCCTAATGCTTTTTAGCTCCAGCCTCCCAACCATAGCTTTGGGACTCTACCCAAATGTAATGACTGCAACAGTGAAACACGAAGAACAGTACAGTTGTGTACACTTACCATAAATGTAGATGTTCGAGTGTATTCACTGTTGCAGTCCAGATTACCCACCCGCCATCCCCCTTTTTTCTATGTCTCTTATCTTTTCTTCTCTGATTTAAACAACCTGTGTGGTGTATTTGCTTATAGATGAAGATTAAATTTATATTTGTGCATTTATATATATATATATATATATATATATATATATATACATACATATATATATATATATATATATATATATATATACATATAAATATATATATATATATACATATATATATATATATATATATATATATATATATATATACAAATACATACATACATATATATATATATATATATATATATATATACATATATATATATATATATATATATATATATATATATATATATATCTATATACATATATATATATATATATATATATATATATATATATATATACATACATATATATATATCTATATACATATATATATATATATCTATATACATATATATATATATATATATATATATATATATATACATACATACATATATATCTATATATATATATATATATATATATATATACATACATATATATATATATATATATATATATATATATGTATATATATATATATATATATGTATATATATATTTATATATGTGTATATATGTGTATATATATATATATATATATATATATATATATATATGTGTGTGTATATATATATATATATATATATATATATATATATATATATATATATATATATAAGTTTGGCTACCCTTTTAGGGGGCACCTGACATCTGGGGTAAGAAACACTGAAGAAAATGGCTTTGGCTGCTTATTTTATACCCCTGACTTCTTGACATCAGGGAAGGTGTGACGGCAGCCGACGCAGGACCCAAGACTTTGGAATTCAGGACTGCTGAGGGCAACCTGCCAGCAGGATTACCCAAATGTAATGACTGCAACAGTGAATACACTCGAACATCTACATTTATGGTAAGTGTACACAACTGTACTTTGTGGTTCCTCCTCCGAGCCAAGTCGGGCCTTCGGAACCGGAGATTTCGGTGCCGCTTGTTGTGGAACCCTCTGTTCCAGCTCCCCTTGTGGCTGTCTCTGAGCTGAGTTCCGCTCCAACACCTTCGGTGCCGTCCGTGGTGTCTAGGATCCAAAGCTCACCGGTCGGCCCTGACAGGGACACTTGGACCCGAACCTCTTCAGTGCCGAGTCTCCCTCTCGGTGCATCAGCTAGTGTGAGCTCGGACTCTACATACATATCGGAGTCGGTCGCTCTGGAGCCGAGGACTACCTCCATTTCCTGGGAGTCGGGGCTGTCTTTGGAGTCAGAGAGATCTGCTTTCGAGATAAGGAGCGTGCTGTCTCGCTCATCAGCTTTGCGCAAGGGTACCGATACTCATCCCCCTCAAGCACCAACCTGTGTCTCAGCAGCTTCTCTCTCTCTTGACAGCAGAGACCTGCAACTTCAGGAGCCCCCATTGGGTGGCCCCCAGTCTTCCGAGACCTCCCCAGAGTAGGCTTCTGAGGAGCCCCCTCGGAAGAGGACATGCAAGAGGAAGCATTCAGACTCTCCAGATGAGTCCATCACTTCAGACACTGACCGCAATGAGTCAGAAGGGTCCCCCAAGTCATCCTCTGATTATGTCTTCTTTGTAGACATCTTAGAGATCCTAAAGCAGAGAGGCGGCTGGCCCACTGTCACCCCTTCTGATGAGAAGTCAGTGTACCTGAAGGCTTTCGGGTCTCAACCTTCTGCCTATTGGGTGTCTCCACCTTTTGACGAACTCTTAGACCTGGTTAGTCAAAAGGTGTGGGAGACTCCTGATGCCGTGGAGCCAGTCCCCAGAAGACCCAATAAATTTCTCTCTGCCCCAAAAAAGAAAGTGTTTTTGTCCAAGGGTGTGCATGTAGATGCCATGGTGGTGGCGGCGGCCACTAAGAAGGAGCTAGTGGAGACTTCATCTGTCCATCCACTGAACAAGGAGTCTCGAACGATGGATAGATACAGAAAGCGTATCTTTTCTTCAGCAGCTTTTACCCTCAGATCGCTGAACTATTTCACACATTTTACTAGGCTTCAGAGAGATCTCCTCAAGGAGTTAGGAGATGCTCTTCAAGGTACATCTACTGCAGGAGTCCCTGAGAAGGTGACTGCCCAGTTGTCCACCTTAAATTCCATCGTGAACTCCTGTATGAGGCTGTTCTCCTATGCAGCTGACGAAGTGAGCAGGGCAGCGGGTTCAGGAGTTTCCCTTAGGAGACACACCTGGATGCTCTTATGTAATTTTGCGGAGCCTTTCAAGTCTACCTTTACCAATGCCCCCTTTGACAGTTCTTCATTGTTTGGACCTAAGTTAAAAGATACACTCACCATGTGAGAACAAGAAGGGAAAACTCTGTCTGCCATGGGAGTACGTTTTACCATCCCTTCTAGACCATATCCCAAGGGTCAGAGAGGTGGTAAGATGTGGTTCAAGAAGTCCCAGAGATTTTTCCCGGATGCACAGGGTGACTCCTTCAGAGACAGAGGAGGAGGAGCTAATGGTAGACGTCACCCTAGAGGCAGGGGCGGGGTTTGCAAAACCAGGGTGGCCGTGATTCTTTTCGAGGCCATCCCTATCAGTGCTCCTAATGTGGGGCTCTGCTGCACTTCTCTGGAGCCAGTCGGGGGTCGCCTATCTTTGTATCCAGAAGCCTGGCTAAACATCACCCAAGACAAATGGGTACAAAGAAGTAATCACCAGAGGTTGCTCCATACCCTTTTCTCTTCCACCCCACACTCCCAAGAAGATCCCAGATGTTCCACCCAATCACAGGGATCAAGCAACTGTAGAAGTGCAAAAGTTGCTTGCAAAGAGAGTCATCCAAACCGTCCCCGCAGACCAGATAGGATTCGGAATTTACTCCAAATTCTTTTTACTGCCCAAATATACAGGGAACTAAACAAATCTGTAAAGAAGGCCAAGTTCCGGATGGTGACACTGCAGTCTATACTCCCTCTGTTAGGGAAAGACAATTGGATGTGCTTCATAGACCTCCAAGTTGCGTACTACCATATAAAAATGGACAGAGCATCGAGTAGTCATTTACACTTCCGGCTGGGAGCCAGTCATTAACAATTTCGTGCTCTGTCCTTTGGTCTCACCTTAGCCCCCAGGGTATTCACCAAATGTATGGCAGTAGTGAAAGCTCACCTGAGACGTCGAGGATTCCAAGTGTTTCCGTACCTGGACGACTGGCTCCTGACCGCCACCACCAGGCACCTACTCCTACAAAGCAGAGATTCCACCATCCAGCTCTGTTCCCAGCTGGGGATTACAATAAATTGGGAAAAGTCTGCCTTATCGCCCTCTCAATTTATGACTTTTATAGGTGCAGAAATAGACACAGTCGCCATGCTAGCTCGTCTACCTGCAGACAGAATTCAAAACCTCAGACAACAAATTATCAGTCTACTTCATCTACAGAAAGTCAAGGCAAAGACAGTGCTGAAACTCTTAGGGACCATGGCCTCCACCATAACACTAGTCCCTCTAGCCAGATTGCATATGCGAGTTCTCCAATGGCTTCTATCTTTCCAGTGGTCCTTTCAACAACTGCCTCTATCTCACCATATCATAACAGAGTCTTGCAAAAAGGACCTTTGATGGTGGATTCAACCCGACCAGCTGACAACAGGCACTCCATTCCTTCCTTGCCAACCCGTTACTACTGTGACCACGGATGCCTCACAGATTGGGTGAGGGGGGCATTATCTAGGCAGGACTGTCCAAGGCACATGGCAAGATTACGAGGCTCACCTGCATATCAGTGTCCTAGAGATTAGAGCAGTGCTTCTAGCGTTGCAAGCACTTCACGTCTTTCTTCCTCTAGGGACGATAGCAATCCAATTGAACAATATGTCAGTGGTATGGTATCTAAACAAGCAAGGAGGAAGCCAGGGAACCTTGTTGGCTAGACTTACGTAGGCCCCTGGGCCGATAGCCTAGTACCTACGTATGAACCTATGAAGAACCAGATCTTACCCCCTTTGTCAAGAGGCTCTTTGTGTTTGGAAGTGGGCAATATCTTCCCAATGCTTTCTAGTAGCAGTGCATATCCCAGGGACAACCAATGTAATAGCCGACAAGCTCAGCAGGGTAATCTTGATGCCTCACGAGTGGTCTCCGAATCAGGAAATAGCGGAACAGCTCTTCCGCAAATGGGGAACAGCCTTGCTGCGATCTCTTTGCCAGTCCGATCAACTCCAAATGCAGCAGCTACTTCTCCCTTATCATCCCCTCTCCAGGGGAGTCACTGAGAGATGCACTTGTTCACGATTGACCCCTGGAACTCCTTTATGCATTCCCTCCCTTTCCACTCATATCCAAAGTGATACAGAAAGCAAAGTTATTGGGAAGCAAAATGATTCTCATCACTCCTTACTGGCCTTGTCAGATTTGGTTCCCCTTTCTTGGGCCTCATCTACTAGACAATCCATGGACTCTGGACCCAGTGCCAGACCTCTTGACACACATGTCAGGCTCCCTTCACCCCTGCCTTCACACCCTCAACTTGACAGCGTGGCTGCTCCACTTACATCACTAGCCAGGCTTCATGATTTTTCACCTGCTGTGACCCACATCCTCACGTCTTCGCATAAACCTTCCACTAGGAAATTGTGTACTAGCAAACTGAGAAGGTTTTCTATCTGGGCTAAAGAAAGAAATGTAGATCCTTACACAGCATCCATCCCTATGGTTTTAGAATTTTTGTCTGAACTTTTCCATCAGGGATCAGCTGTTGCCACAATTAGGGTCCATTTGGCAGCAATATCTAACTTTCATTTGGGACAACATGAATCTAACCTGATGTCCCATAGATTATGTAAAACCTTTCTTAAAGGCGCTACTTTGCTGAGACCTCCCTTTCAGAAACCTGTATTTCCTTGGGATCTAAACTTCGTTCTGTCCAAACTAACTTCCCCGCCCTTTGAACCCGCACATTCGTGTCTATTGAGGTTTCTGTCCTGGAAGACCTTGTTTCTAGTAGCCATCACATTAGCAAGACGAGTATCAGAGTTACAAGCACTGTCGATTAAGCCTCCTTATTTGATTTTCCACAAAGACAGAGTTTCCCTTTGTACAAATCCTTCCTTTATCCCTAAAGTTTGCTCTCACACTAATTTGAACCAAACCATAGAATTTACCTGTATTTTTCCCTAATCATTCCAACACTGCAGAATACAAATTTCATCAACTTGATGTTCACAGGCAGTTACGGTTCTACCTTCACAGGACTAAGGAACTCAGAAAGTCACAATTGTTCGTATCCTTTTCTGAGTCTAGAGTAGGTCTGCCAGTCTCTAAAGTGACCGTATCTAATTGGATTTCAAGCTGTATTTCTTCATTTACTCCTCCAGTGGAAAGACTCTGCCGTTCAAGATTAAGGCTCATTCTACAAGATCCCAGTCTACGTCTGCTGCCTTCCAAGCCAGAGTTCCAGTTGACAGTATCTGTGCAGCAGCAACTTGGGCTACCCCTCATACCTTTATTACTCATTACAAATTGGATCTGACTTCAAGGGGTAGAGCCTCCTATGGTTCCACTGTACTCAGGAGTATATTCTCATGAGCCACCCAAGAATAAGGTACTAGGGATGCTGTCCCATATGTAAGAATGAAGGTGAGGTAGGACTACAGAATGTAAAGAAGTTATGTACTCACCATAATGTTCCATGTTTGTAGTCAATCTCGCCATTCATTCTTACGAACCCACCCACCTACCCCTGTCCTGGAAGGATCTGGAGACAGAATAGTGTTACTTTGGGAGGGTGGAGACCTTTCATTATTGTTCTTTCTGGATAACTTTATTTCTATCCTTCTATAGTCTAGCGGCAAACAAGATCTGGGGATTCTACTAGTGCAGTATGGGATACCTGCCTAGCCACGAGCCAACTAAGAGACTTTGAGCTTTGTAATAGGCCGAGTCGGAGTCGAGTATCGGCTCCAAACCCATATGTAAGAATGAAGGGCGAGATGGACTACAAACATGGAATGGTATGGTGGTGAGTACATGACTTCTTTTTTGTTTAACACCACGTTAGACAAATTAATAATTTTAAATGAGTCAGTCACAGTACCTATATATATATATATGTGTGTGTGTGTGTGTGTGTATATATATATATATATATATATATTGTGTGTGTATATACGTATGTGTATATATGTATATGTATATATGTATATGTATATATGTATATGTATATATATATATTGTAGAGAGATTGGAGGATGGTTCCTTCACTACAGGTGTCTTTAGAAAGGTTTGTCACAGAAATGCATTACTTCACAGAAGGAGCATGCATCCCAATTACGTTTTTCGTAATGTTGTTAAGGGACAGGGGATGCGTGTCTCGAGGCTGAACAATACTGAAGAAGGTTTTGTTAAGGGAATGTCAGATCTTAGAGAGAGGTTTGAGAAACGTGGTTATAGCA
>NC_056726.1:887701998-887901998 GCF_019279795.1 Protopterus annectens | reverse complement strand
TTAACTTCAGTCTCCTGTTCAAGGCTCTATGCCTAAGAAACAGATGCTTAAGATGGCTGAAGATCTCATTACTCTTATCAGGGGTTCCCAGCCCCCTCCTGACAAAAGCCCTAGACAAGAGGAAGAATCTGCTTCCTCTGAACAGCTGTCTATTTCTTCGGATTCCTCTGAAGACCAAGACTGTTCCTTCTCTCCTTATGAAGATTCTGATGCTGAGGACTCTATTCCCTCAGTTTCCCCTCCAGAAGATTACTCTGTTGTGGAAACTTTACACACCATGAGGGAGCATTTTCACTGGGAAGGCCAGGATTACTCGGATTCCAAGAAAAGGCTCAGAGAGTTTATTTTACTCCCCCAACACAGACCTCTAGCCATCCCCCCTGTTCTGGACATTGTGGATGATGTCTATTTAGAATCCAGTTTAAACCCTGACTCTCTGCCTCCTGCCCCGGCCAAGCCTGACAGATATTATAGAGTACCTGATTCCCATAAATTCCTTTACAAAAGCCCAGTAGCTGACCCAGAGACTATCTCCCAGGGTCCCAAGGGGGCTAAGGCTTCCATGGCTAAAATTCCAGTTCCTTCTGAGAGGGATTCAAGGGCACTAGACATATGGGGTTAAAAGGTTTACACCTCAGCCACTTTAGCTATGAGAGCTCTAAACTGTCAATTTCATATGCTTAAGTATCAGCAATTTCTGATCTCTCAGTTAAAACAAAAGATAACAGCCCTTCCTCAACAATCTGAATTGAAAGAAGTACAGGATTTGTTGCACGCCACCGAGCAGGTGGGCAAACATACCTTACAATGTGGGTTTGATTCCTTGGAGACCTCCTGCAGAGCAGTGGTCACTGGATCAGTTATACGTAGGCATGCCTGGTTAAAGGAGCAGATTCTGCCTGAACATGTTAAAGCAAAACTACTGGATGCTCCCTTGCAGCAGGATGTTCTTTTTGGTGTTAAAGCAGAAGTTTTAAAGAAAATGGAGGATAAGGCAACATCAATGCAGACAGTCAAAGATTTCCTACAGGTACAACCCCCTCGCTTCAGCAGAAACTGGCCAACCAAAAATTGGTCCTTTCCAGCCACTGACAGGCCTCAGAGGGGTAAATACAGGCGCCCAAGGGGCAGAGGACAACCACAAGCTCAGTATAAACCTCGCCAATGGACCACTCCAACCCAGAAGGGAGGAGAAGACAGGTCTCAAGCCACCAGAAGGCAAACTCAATGACTTGCACCTCAACTGGCCAAACAAAGCTCTTTTGTCAGCCCCCCTGGGTAGAAACTAGCATTATTTGTAGACAACTGGCACATGGTCACAAAGGACAAATGGGTCCTGGACATAATTTTATGAGGATACAAATTCCACTTTCACACTTTGCCAATAAAAAGAGGAATGCCAAACCTGCCACAAAATCAAAGGGCAGAGGCTCGAAAACAAATTACAGCTCTCATGGCCATGAGAGCCATTCAGAGGGTACCAACCCAAGAGCAAGGCCAAGGATGTTACTCAAGACTATTCCTGGTACCCAGGAAGGAAAATGCTTGGAGACCAATTCTGGACCTTTCAGTTCTAAACACTTACAAGTTCCCAAATTCAAGATGCTAACTCTACAGCAGCTACTTCCCATGTTGGGCAAGGAAGCATGGCTGGTAACGTTGGACCTCAAGGAGGCTTACCTGCATGTCCCGATCAGACAAAATTGCAGAAGATACCTCAGTTTCATTGCAGGTTCAACCCATTATCAATTCTCTGCACTGCCCTTTGGCTTATCTACTGCGCCCAGAGTATTCACAAAATGCCTGGCACCAGTGATTGCATACTGCAGACAAAGAGGAATTCAAATATATCCTTACCTGGATGACTGCCTCATCCAAGCAGAAATAAAAGACATTCTCATACAACATCTGGCTTTTGTGAAGCATCTACTAAATTGCCTGGGGTACACAATAAATGAACAGAAATCAAAACTAGTACCCTCACAAAAAATGACATTCCTGGGTGCCAGCTTGGACACAGCGGCCCAGAAGGCTTATCTTACACCAGACAAGCAATTACAACTGACTCCATACTTCAAGACAATGGCAACAAAGACCCAATTAACTGCAAGAAAAATTCTGCAGACTCTGGGTTTCATGGCATCTTGCATTCTGATAATACCATTTGCAAAAATGCATATGAGGAAATTACAATGGTATCTAAAAAGCGTATGGTCTCAACACAGCCACAGCTTGGACACAGTGATATCTCTCATTCCCTGCCTTCAACAGGAACTTCTCTGGTGGGCACAGGCATGTCACCTCAACAAGGGTCAGCCTTTCACCTTGCCCCCGCCCAGGCAAACTATCACAACAGATGCTTCAGACTACGCCTGGGGGGCTCACATGGCAGGGAAATGCATTCAAGGCCTATGGACTGCAGAACAAAGAAAAATGCACATAAACCAAAAAGAGATGCTTGCTGTACAGAAAGCTCGGACAGCCTTCAAGGATCTACTACAGCCTGGACAACTGGCAGTAAAGACGGACAACACCACAGTAATGTGGTACATAAGCAAACAAGGGGGCACACATTCCTACCCTCTTTGCAGGCAAGCAATAATCTTGTGGAACACAGCTCTGACCTACCAAGTTCAGTTACAAGCTCACTTCCCGCCAGGACAGAAAAACACATTGGCAGACGACCTAAGCAGAAACATCAAAGATCCCCACGAGTGGAAGCTAGACCCGCAAATATTTGCAATGATAACTCAAAGATGGGGCTTACCAAATATAGACCTGTTTGCCAGTCCTCAAATCTACCAGCTGACAAAATTCTGCACAAGGACATTCCACCAACAAGCATGGAAAGTGGATGCTCTCTCTTTCAGTTGGAAGAACTTGACAAGTATATGCCTTTCCTCCCATTACCTCTTCTCACAAAGGTTCTTTTGAAGGTCAAAAAGGAGAAACCTCGAATGATTCTCATAGCCCCAGACTGGCCACGCCAGAACTGGTACCCACTACTGAAGAATATGGCTCACAGCCCACCATGGATATTGCCTCAAATACCTCATTTGCTCACACAGCAAGACAAGCAGATTCTACACAGCCAGATCAAAACCTTAAACCTGGCAGCATGGCAAATCAATTAAGTAGCCAACCAGCTCCTCTTTGTCAAGCAGTTCTGGATGTTATTCTAGAAGCCAGGAGGCCAAGTACCAGGAAGGCTTACTCGGACAAATGGAAAAGGTTTTCTGCTTGGAACCAAGCTAAAGGCCTAGATACGACTCAGCCTCATATGCCTCACATTCTACAGTATTTAGCTGAAATGTTGCATAAAGGACTTTCCTTCTCCTCAATTAAAATCCATGCTTCAGCTATTTCAGCTCACTACGACACAAATCCACCTTTATTTTCAAATCTACTCCTAAGGCAGTTCCTCAGAGGGGCAAAAAACATTAGACCACCTAGAAGAGCTCCTACGCCTACATGGGATCTAAACTTTGTTCTGGAAAAGCTAACATTACCTCCCTTTGAACCAGTTTTTTCAGCAGACCTTCAGTTCCTATCCTGGAAGACTGGCTTGCTCCTGGCAATAACTTCTGCTAGGAGAGTTTCAGAATTACAGGCACTTATGGCAGTGGAACCTTTCCTCAGTTTTAAGACAGAGTCTCTCTACGAACTAATCCTTCCTTTATGCCTAAGGTGGTTTCCAGCGTAGCTTTAAATCAAACCATCCATCTGCCCACTTTCTTCCCCAATCCACAGAACAAAGGTGAGAGACTCCTACATTCCTTGGACATTCACAGGCAGCTTCGATATTACTTGGGTAAGACTAAGGCTTTCAGAAAAACTGACCAGCTCTTTGTTTCCTATGCTGCAGCTTCTCAAGGGAAGGCCATTTCCAAACAAACCATTTCTAAATGGATAGGCCATTGCATACGATTCTGATATACCCATCATGGGAAACCAGTTCCTCCTACCATTAGGTCCCACTCTACCAGGGCAACAGCTACCTCTACAGCCTTTCTCAGGGGGGTTCCTACCAAGGAAATTTTAGAAGCTGCTACTTGGAGTTCTGTACACACCTTCACCAAACACTATCACTTGCCTCTTTATTCTAAGTCCAGGGCAGGCTTCGCCACTGCAGTCCTGCAGGGGCTCATTGCCTTCTCTAACCTTCTATAATGCCTCCACCCTACCTTAGCTTTGGGACTCAACCCAAGTGTGATGACTGCAGCAGGGTAACACGATGAACATAGTGCAGTTTTGTATCTACCATAAATGTAGATGTTAGAGTGTTCACCCTGCTGCAGTCCAGGTTACCCTCCCTCCAACCCCTCTGATTTACTGGTTAAACTTCTGCTATGCCTTACTGATGTATTTGCTTATAGCTGAAGGGTTTTTGTGTCTGTTCATTGTTCTCACTTTTTAGTACTGATTTGGATCACCTTTTTGGGGGCACCTGACATCTGGGGCAAGAAAAACTGAAGAAAATGGCGTCGTTTGCAATATACCCCTGGCGCACTGACATCAGGGATGAAGCGACAGCAACCGACGTCGGACCAAGACTTTGGAAATCCGTCCGACTGCGGGACCACCTGACAACAGGATAACCCACGTGTGATGACTGCAGCAGGGTGAACACTCGAACATCTACATTTATGGTGGGTACAAAACTGTACTTTAGTACTAGTGTGTGTGTGTGTGTGTGTGTGTGTGTGTGTGTGTGTGTGTGTGTGTGTGTGTGTGTGTGTGTGTGTGTGTTTATGTGTATGCAGTGTGCAAGAGCCCTTATATATGTGTATATGTGGGGGGGGGGGGGTAGTGGTGGTGGAATTCTGTAGAAACACAAAAACATTTTTGACACAAAGGATCCAGGGAGTCATTGGTAAGAAGTGAGGAAAAGTTTTAGCCCTGTTTGCCTTGACAGTGGACAGGATTTTATTTGCATTATATGTAGATGAAAGATTTTTTTTTTTTTAACTGACACAACTTTACTAAAGAACACCAAAATGAAAGAGGATATACCAGGATATGACCAAATCTTAAAAAAAAAAAAAAAAACAGTTACACAGAAAAATCAATAATTGTAGTATAGTGACAAATTGTTTGTACCCATGTAGATGTTAACATATGTGTAAACTGAGCAAAAGTCATATACTAAAATTGCAGGTGTCATAATGACGACAGTTTACAGTATTAACATATTTACAGGAAGCTTGTATAAAGTTGGACATATCCTTAAGTTCCCCCGTTATGGTCCATTTATACTCCTCCAGACCTAGTCCTTTTACCATTTCTAAAAGTTAACCAGTCTTTCCATTTCCACATAAATTTTTCCTTATCTTGCCCAAAGCTTGGATTTCCTCTTCTCACTTAAGCTCATCCATCAAGAGTTCTAGCTGTCATGTCAGGTTCCTCCGCAAACGTTTTCTTTTGGATGATGCATTTTTAGCAATTAGCATAGCCAAATCTAAAAATAATTGTTTAAACGATAGTAGTACCTCTTATTCTCTCCATCCTAAAACTAACAGAATGAGGTGATCAAAATATCTTCGCCAAGAACGTTTTCATTAGGTCCTTTAGCATCTGGTTGAAGTTATCCAACTTTGAGCATAAATACAATATGTGATAAAAGTTAACCACCTCAGCTGAGAAAAAATTTTCCCAGTTTTGAGGGGGGTGTAAACGTATGGCCATCAACATCATCATCATCATCATCATCATCATTGCCGTCATCATCCTCCTCCTCCTCCCACTTTCTCCCATTTTTTTCTACATGATGTGGAGGCATTGTGTCAACTTTCTCCATCTTTCTTGATTCATTTCCACTCTCCTACCTTCTTTGACAGTCATGCCTGACTGTCACAGGATGTTCTTCGTGTTTCACTGTTGCAGTCATTACATTTGGGTTATCTGCTTGCAGGTAGCCCTCAGTCGGCCTGATTAACAAAGTCTTGGGTCCTGCGTCGGTTGCTGTCCCTTCTTCCATGACGTCAGGTCGTCAGGGGTATAAAACATGCAACCGATGCCATTACATCAGTCTTTCTTGCCGTGCAGTGCCGAAGCAGAAGCATTTCACAAGTGCCGGTTGGCTGACTCCTGAAATTTTCGATCTGAAGTAGTTAACTTAATTTGTTCATCAACCTGTGGGTATCGGATCCATATCGGATCCGAGCCGACAGCTTTAAACAGCTAAGATCCAAGCTCCAAGCTTCTCCCCCTTACCAATAATCCCCTGCCATTCCTCTCTGACCCCAGATCTCGTTTGCTGCGGTTGAATCAGCAGCTTAGAACGAGTTCCAGGCATGGGAGTTAGTCGTCTAGTGAGGAAACGATCCTTATTATCTACCCTTTTTTTTCTTGTAGCTAAATTGCTGTTGTGTGTGTTGCTCCCTAGTTAGAATTTTTAGTTCTAAAATTTGTTAACTTTAGTGTAGTGTAATTTCCTCCCCTCCCCCCATGTGTGTGAAGGCGTGTGTGTTGGGCCTTGTGTTTTTTTAGTCAGACTGTGTCTGAGGCCCCAAAAACCTTCTTCTCTAAATGCACTGAGTGTGGCCATAAGCTATCCCCAACGGATGGCCACACTCGGTGTGTTATCTGCCTTGGGGTTGACCACCTCTCCTCAGGCTGCACTGTTTGTGCAGCCTTCAACCCCAGGGCCCTAAAGGACAGGAGGTCGAAGTTGATTCTGGCGGGACTTTTGCCCCCGGACTCGACTTCGTCCTCCTCTCCCTCCGTGGCACCTGCCGCGGCAGTGCCTCCTTCCATCCCTGCTCCCCTGGCCGGGACTCATCCTCCCACCTTAGGCCAGGAAGATAGGGAAGCAAGGCGGGAGAGGAAAAAAGAGAGACATCACAAGTGGCGGGCCGAGTCTTCCTCCTCTGCTCCGCCGGCTAAACAAGCAGCCTCTCCCAGGGCTTCCGGGCCTTCTCCTTCTCGGCTCCATTCACCTCGTTTCTCGCCGGAGGAGACCTGGTTGCCTTCGAGGTCATCGAGGCAGCACTCTTGACCCGCCTCGGTGGCCTCTTCTAGGTCCACCCGCAGCTTGTCCGATGCAGATATGGACCGGGTGATGCGTAGGTTCCTCCAGGCCCAGCTGCAGGTGGGAGTGCTCCTGCCTCCCCCCCCCCCGGGGGGGGGGCTCAACCCCCTTTTTCGCCCTGATTGCTCATTCTCTGACCCACTTCCTGGGTTCGGAGCCTTCGGATCCGGGTTGCATAGGAGCTGGGGGAGGTTCGGCACCGATAGTACCTCGTACTTTGGCTCCGACCGCACCCTCGAGTTTGTCGGGTCCCTTTTCAGATCTGAGCTCTCGGAGCCGAGAGCTGAGCTTCGGATCCGGATGTGTCAGTGTGTCTTCGGCTCCGTCTCGGTCAGAGCATACTGGCCCTTCGGATCCGATTGCTTCAGCGCCGGCTCCGATCCACACATCGGATCCGAGGGGACTGCTCTCGGATCCATGAGAGAGCAGTTCTCCTTTGGTGTTCGATGTTATGGAGAGGGTATTGTCGAGGGATTTGAGGCCCCAGGCTCCTTCTACGGTTCCACCCTGCACTTCCTCTCAGACAGGCCTACCTTCCATCACCCGGCCCCAGGGACAGCCTGCGCCTACGTCCCAGATGGTTCCCTTGGAGGAACAAGATGTGGTTGGTGAGGCCTCTTCGGACAGCCCCCCCAAGGAGGTTCCTCACAAAAGTAAGTGCAAGAGGAGGCACTTGGACTCACCTGAGTCCTTGACGGAGGACACAGACTTAGAGGAAGGGGAAGGTTCCCCAAGGTCACCCCCTGAGGACATCTCCTTCGGAGACATCATGGAAATGCTTTGAATTAGAGGGGGGTGGTCAGCCCAAAAACCTTCCTCGGATGAGTCTGCATTTCTGGAGGCGTTTGACACAGGCCCATCTACCTCTTGGGTGTCCCCTCCCGCCGATCCCCTGGTAGATCTGATTACTACCAGGGCATGGAAGGAACCGGACACTGTGGAGCCCATTCCTAAGAGACCAGATAGAATCCTCAGTCCCCCCACTGATAGGACGGTTTGGAGCAAGGGTGCTCCAGTAGATGCCATGTTGGTGGCGGCCGCCACCAAGAAGGAACTAGCCCAGGAGAGTTCCTCAGTTCACCCTCCCGACAAGGAGTCTCGGACGATGGACCGCCTGGGGAAGCGGATGTTCGCTTCAGCTACCTTCTCTGTAAGGTCGCTGAATTATATGGTACACGTGATACGACTCCAGCGGGATCTCATCAAGGAATACGCTGGGTCGCCCCAGAGTCCATGTCGGCCGAGGATAAGAAGGTATTCTCAGCTCGAATGGCCACTCTTAAGTCCATTTCGAACACCTCTATGCGGCTGCTTTCCTATTCTACGGAAGGAGCCGCTAGAGCTAGCGGAGCGGGCAATGTCTTATGACAACATGCTTGGCTCCGCCTTTGCGATTTTGCGGAACCCTTCAAGGCGTCCTTCGCAAATGCCCCATTTGACGGTTCTTTGCTATTTGGCAAGACCGTCCGCGACAAGCTGGTCCAGAGCGAGAAAGATGGGAAGATGTCTGCCGTCGGAGTCCGCTTCTCGGCTCCCCAGAGGTCCTTCTCCAGGAACCAAAGGGGACAAAAGAAGATGTGGTTCCGGAAGTCTCAACAGTCCCGTTTCGCTCCGGACCCCTCGTCCTTCAGAGGCAGAGGAGGACAGGGTGGACGCCGGCCCAGAGGCAGAGGGGGATCGAAGAATTTCGGGTCGAGAGAACCCTTTTCTGATCGGCTTGCGCAGCAGCCCTGAAGGGTTACCCGACTGTTCCACTCTGGAGGCAGTCGGGGGCGCTTCTCGAGGCACCTAGCAGTTTGGGAGTCCATTACAACAGATCGCTGGGTACTTCGAATCATATCCAGAGGTTACAAAATTCCCTTTCTGTATCCCCCTCCCAGACGCCGGAGCCTCCCCGATGTCCCACCCAATCAAAGGGAGGCAGCAGCCGCAGAAATAAACCAGCTGCTAGAAAAAACAGCGATCCAGCATGTCCCCCGAGACCAGTCCCGATCGGGCTTTTACTCCAGGTTCTTTCTGGTGCCAAAAAAGATAGGGGACTTGAGGCCAATCCTCGACCTGTCCTTTCTAAACCTGTCAGTGGCCAAAGAGAAGTTCCGGATGGTCACCATTCAATCCATTCTCCCATTCTTACAGGAGAATGACTGGATGTGCTCGATAGACCTCAAGGATGCGTACTACCACATTTTGATGGACAGACAATCCAGAAGGTTTCTCCGCTTCCAGCTAGGAGCCAGCCACTACCAGTTCAGGGCCCTTCCCTTTGGTCTCGCCACAGCCCCCAGGGTGTTCACCAAAGTTTTGGCAGTTGTAGCGGCCCACCTGAGACTCCAGGGAATACAGGTCTTCCCGTACCTGGACGACTGTTTCCTGACCGCCCCCACCAGGCATCTACTATGTTCAGCCAGAAATGACTTCTTTCACTTGGCCTCCCAGCTGGGAATCACAATCAACCTCAAGAAATCTTTCCTTCAACCAACCCAGATCTTAGACTTCATAGGAGCCAGGTTAGACACAAACCTATTGAAAGTCTTCTTAACTCCGGACCGGCTTCGAACTCTGAAGCTCCACGTACTGGCCCTTCTACAATCCTCGGCTCCTCCAGCGGAATTGGTTCTGAGGGCTCTAGATTCCATGGCGGCAACAATTAGTCTGCTACTTTAGCGAGCTTGAACATGAGGATACTACAATGGACCTTGCAGGTTCGATGGTCCATCCTGCAACATCCACTGAGTTCACCCATTTCCCTCAGCAGGGTTTGCAGGAAATCCCTGCTCTGGTGGATCCAGTCCCCGGACCTCCAGAAAGGGCGTCCCCTTTCTGTGTTCCCACCTCTAGCCACAGTGACCACGGATGCTTTTCGCCTAGGGTGGGGGGGCACTGTATGGGCAGAACCGTCCAAGGCACGTGGACCCATTCAGAGACCTTGTTGCATATCAATGTCCTAGAGATGAGAGCGGTGCTTTTGGCATTGCAAGCACTCCAGGCCCTTCTTCCCTTAGGGACAGTTGCAATTCAGACAGACAACATGTAAGTGGTCTGGTACATCAACAAACAGGGGGGAACCAGATCCTACCCACTTTGTCGAGAGGCCATGAGAGTTTGGGAATGGGCGATCTCCACCAACCGCTTTCTCATAGCGACGCACATTCCGGGTCGGTCGAACATTTTGGCAGACAGGCTGAGTCGAACCATCCTCTCACCGTACGAGTGGTCTCTGAACCCCAGAATAGCGAAGCAAATCTTCCTCAAGTGGGGTCAACCGTGCTGTGATCTCTTCGCGTCTCCTTCGAACTGCTTCGCTCTAATTCCTCCACCAGGGGAATCTCCCAGAGATGCTCTGGTACATGTTTGGCCATCCGGTCTACTTTATGCTTATCCCCCTCTTCCCCTAATGCTAAAATTCTTGCAGAAAGCCTGTCGGTTGGGGAGCAGAGTGATCCTCATAGCCCCATTCTGGCCTCGTCAAACGTGGTTCCCATGCCTATGGTCTCATCTAGTGAATCCTTCATGGATTCTAGATCCCACCCCGGATCTGATCTCTCACCCACTAGGATTATCAACCCTGAGTCTGGACAACCTCAAGCTCACAGCTTGCTTGATCCAGTTCCAGTGATAGCTAGGACTCCCTGTATCTCGTTCTCTGTTAAGGCTATTTTAGTAGCCGCTCATAAACCTTCTAAGAGAAAGGTTTATAACAGCAAATGGAAACACTTTACAATCTGGGCGGAGCATAGAAAACTGGATCCCTTTACAGCTCCGATACCAGCAGTGTTAGAATTTTTGTCAACTTTATTCGACCAAGGTGCTAGCTGTTCTATGGTCAAAGTCCAGTTAGCCGCGACTTCCCATTATCATGTGGGAAGTGATCTCAGTCCCTTAGCCTCTTCCAAATTATGTAAGACTTTCTTAAAAGGCACTTTCCTCTTAAGGCCTCCGGTTAAAGATGCAGTCCCTCCATGGGATTTAACCCTTGTTCTCCAGTCTCTGACGGCCCCTCTGTTTGAACCTGCAGCTTTGGTGGATTTAAAATATTTATCTTGGAAGATGCCTTTCTCATTGCTATCACTTCGGCTAGAAGGGTTTTGGAGCTTCAAGCCCTTTGCGCCAAACTTCCATATTTCGTCTTCCATAAAGATAGAGTTTCCCTCAGGACCGATCCCTCCTTTCTACCCAAAGTTGCTTCTGAGCCCAATATCAATCAATCTATTAATTTACCAGTTTTCTTTCCAAATTATCAAAACAGGGGTGAATACAAACTACATTCTCTGGGCTTACACAGGCAATTGAGATTCTACTTGCACAGGACCGCTGAACATAGGAAATCTGAGCAACTCTTTGTATCCTTTGCTAAATCCTCTTTGGGCAAACCAGTATCAAAAGTTAGATTGTCTAGATAGATTTCCCAATGTATACTTCTTGCATATAAGAGTTCTGGCCGACCTGAACCTTAAGGAGTCCACGCTCATTCTACCCGATCGATTTCTACTTCTGCTGCCTTTTGCTCCAGAGTGTCCTTGGATGACATTTGTTCAGCAGCCACTTGGGCTTCATCCCATACTTTCATTAACCATTACAAGTTGGATATAATTTCCAGAGAGAGAGCATCCTTCGGCTCTGCATTGCTCCGGAATATCCTTCCATGAGTACCCCCCAAGTTTGGGTAGCTGGGGACTCTGTCCCACAGGTTGATGAACAAATGAAGTTAACTACTTTAGATAAAGAAGTTATGTACTCACCATAACGTTCCATCTGAGTAGGTAAACTTCATTTGTCAGCAACAAATCCCCCCTCCATCACCCTAACCTATAGTGCATCCTAGAAGGATTCCTTGTCCTTTTTCTCCGGATAACACCAGGTTAGGATGTGCAGGTGATCCTTTGTTTTGTAATGTTCTGTGTTACTATAGCAAACTCGATCTGAGGTCAGAGAGGGATGGCAGGGGATTGTGGGTAAGGGGGAGGAGCTTGGATCTTAGCTGTTTAAAGCTGCCGGTTCGGATCCGATATGGATCCGAGACCCACAGGTTGCTGACAAATTAAGTTTACCTAATCAGATGGAATGTTATGGTGAGTACATAACTTCTTTTTTTTCGAGTTTCAGAACCGAAGTCTTCAACTAAAGCTAAGTACCCCGTTGGGGAAACTTTTTCTTGCTCCTTTCCGATGTCAGTAAAAGTTAATAATTGCATTACTTGTGAAAAGTAAATACCTCATAAAGATTTTCATTCGTACTGTATTCTTGCCTAGGCCCAGACCACAACATACTTTGCCGTCGGTTTTGTGCTTTATTTTATCAGCGCATTATCCATCGTCGGTATATTTTCGCCTCTAAATATTTAGGTTCTCTGTTTAATTATCCAGAAATGTCGTCGGTTAGCCATCCGACTACTGGGATTCTGAAAAAACGCAAAGATAGAGACAGAGACAGGCCGCCGAGGTCCAGGACTGCTGACGACGTTTCTCCTAAGTCAGCCGCCAGTTCTCCGGTACTCAGTGAGGTGCTTTCGCAGCCCCTGATACCCGCTACTTCTGATTCGCAGGCCTCTACTGAGACTCATTCGGAGTCCGGTATGCTGCAAGATGCTTCAACTATGGAACCCGCGGATGTCTCTACCTTGGATGGGTCCGGAGCCGCTGTGCAGGCACCGGCTTCTGAGGGTGTATTCAGGCCTACGGACTTGCATATTAAACCGCCGCCTCCTTCTTCACTTGGGCCTAAATCTCGAACCATGCCTAAAAAACCAACGCCCAGGCCACATGCTCAGGTCTCTATGCCTAAAAAACAAATTATAAGTATGGCTGAAGATCTTATAACTCTAATCAGGGGTAGCCAACCTCCCCCCTCTAAGAAGCCTAAGACTGAAGTTGTTTATGAATCTTCTGACCGGGATTCTGTTTTTTCTGATTCTTCTGATAATCTGGATTTGCCCTTAATTACTTATGAGGATTCTGATGTAGAGGACTCTATTCCCTCTGCTTCCCCTCCAGAGGATTTTTCATTTGGTGAAACCTTACATACTCTAAGGAAGCATTTCCACTGGGAAAGCCAGGATTTTTCTGATTCAAAAAAGAGGCTCAGGGATTTCTTACTTCTGCCTCAGCATAGGCCTTTAGGTATTCCTCCTGTATTAGACATTGTTGATGATGCTTTTTCGGAGTCTAGTTTGGCCCCTGATTCCTTGCCTCCTGCTCCCAGAACACCTGACAGATACTACTGGGTCCCTGAGTCACATAAGTTCCTTTTTAAAAATCATATTGCGGATCCAGAGACTATTTCTCAGGGGCCCAAGGGCATTAAGGCTTCTACTGCTAAAAATCCTACCCCTTCTGATAGAGACTCCAGGGCACTGGATAGATGGGGTAAGAAGGTTTACACTTCTGCAACTTTGTCCATTAGGGCTTTAAACTGCCAGTTTCATATGTTAAAGTATCAGCAACATGTTATTGGATTGCTTAAACAGAAAATTATGTTGATTCCTGATTGTGTGGAAAATAAAAAATTACAGGATTTAATGCATTCTGCTGAACAGGTTGGAAAACATACTTTGCAATGTGGTTTTGATTCATTAGAGGCCTCTTGCAGGGCTTCTGTTACTGGGTCTGTGCTCAGAAGGCATGCCTGGCTTAAGGAGCAATCTTTACCTGATCATGTTAAAGCTAAATTGTTGGATGCTCCCTTAAATCAGGACCGCCTGTTTGGCAACAAGGCTGAGGAAGTTCTTAAAAAGATGGAAGATAAAGCTAAATATATGCAAACGGTTAAAAGACTTCTTACACGTTCGGCCTCCTAGAATTAGTCGGCACGGGCCCTCTAAAAATTGGTCCTTTCCAGCCCCTTCCAGGTCTTCTCAAGCCAAGCCCAGACACAGCAGAAACCCCTAGTTTCAGTCCTAGGGGACACACAGGACCAAGCAGTGGGGGGCCTCCGCTTCCAAATCTGGGAGTAATAAGACTCCCCCATGGTAAACTGTCTCAATGACTTCCTTTTAAAATTTCCAAGCACTTATCAACTGACTGCCCCTTTGGGGGGAAAGATTGCTCTTCATGCAAAGAACGGGGAACTCATTACCCAGGACAAATGGGTTTTAAATATAGTGTCCCAGGGATACAGATTTCACTTCCACACGTTGCCAACACCAAACGGGTGGCCGGACCTACCCCCAAATCAGTGGGCAGAGGCCCAAAAACAAGTATTTTCTCTCTTAAACATGGGGGCTATTCAGTTGGTACCAGAAGAGGAAAAGGGACAAGGTTTCTACTCTAGACTTTTCCTGGTACCCAGAAAAGACAATTCATGGCGTCCTATCCTGGACCTGTCTACTCTAAACATCTTTTTGGAGGTTCCAAAATTCAAGATGCTGACTCTTCACCAGTTGCTTCCTATGCTAGGCAAAGACGCCTGGTTGGCAACACTAGATTTAAAAGAAGCATACCTGCACATCCCAATCAGGGAATCTTGCAGAAGATACCTTCACTTCAAAGCAGGCTACACTCACTATCAGTTCTCTGCACTGCCCTTTGACTTATCTACTGCACCCAGGGTATTCACAAAGTGCCTAGCTCCAGTTATTGCATTTTGCAGGCAAAGAAATATTCAAATATACCCATACCTGGACGATTGTCTAATTCAGGCAGAAAGCCACGACACACTTTTGAATCATCTGACCTTTGTACAAAGGGTTCTAACCTGTCTAGGGTACACCATAAACAAAAAGAAATCTCAACTGGTACCCTGTCAACAAATTGTATTCCTGGGAGCAAGCTTGAATACAACTTCCCAGATGGCTTACCTCGCGCCAGAGAAACAAATTAATTTGACAACCTACTTCAAACAGGTGGCCACAAAAACCCTGCTATCTGCAAGACAAATACTGCAAGCCTTGGGGTTCATGGCCTCCTGCATTCTTCTAATTCCATATGCAAGGCTGCATATGAGGAAACTACAGTGGTATCTTAAAAGCCTATGGTGTCAGCATTCCCAGGATCTAGAAGCAATGATTCCTATCATACCTTGCCTACACCTAGCGTTCCTTTGGTGGGTGGAGGCCTGCCACCAAAACAAGGGACTGCATTTCATACCACCCCCTGCCACCCAAACTAACAACGGATGCAGCATACTATATATCATGGGGAGCTCACGTGGCAGGGAAGTGCATTCAGGGCAAATGGAACCCAAGTCAAATGCACCTGCACATAAATCAAAAGGAAATGTTAGCTGTACAGAATGCTCTGACAGCCTTCAAGGACCACATTCTTCCAGGACAACTAATGGTAAAGACAGACAACACCACTGTTATGTGGTACATAAACAAGCAGGGGAGAACACATTCTTACCTCCTCTGCAGACTAGCTATGGCATTGTAGAACACAGCCTTGAGAGCTACCAAGTGCACCTACAAGCTCAATTCCTGTCAGGAAAAGTAAATACACTGCAGACGGACTAAGCAGAAACCTCATGGACCCACACTAGTGGAAACTGGAACTAAGGATCTTCAACATGTTGACAAGCAAATGGGGGAGCCCAGATATAGACCTATTTGCCTCTCCCCAGAACTACCAATTGGACAAATTTTGCACCAGGACTCCCCACAAACAAGCCTGGAAAGTGGATGCTCTGTCCTTCAGCTGGAAAAACCTATCAGTTTATGCCTCCCCCCCTCTGCCTCTGCTCTCTAAAGTACTACTAAAAGTCAAACAGGACAAACCAAGGATGATTTTGATTGCTCCAGACTGGCCACACCAACACTGGTACCCCCTCCTGCCCAGTGTGTCACGGTTATCAGCTTCTAACACTGAACCTTGCAGCCTGGCTAATTATCTAATCTCTCCTTTACCGTCCCTCAGTAAACCTGTGATGAATATCATTTTAGAGGCAAGGAGGCCTAGTACTAGAAAATCATATGCTGAAAAATGGAAAAGATTCTGTGCCTGGAACCAATCGCAAGGGATGAGCACAGCAGCGCCCAATTTACCTCAGATTTTGCAATACTTAACTGAGATGCTTCACAAGGGCCTGTCTTTTTCCTCCATTAAAATCCACCCCTCAGCCATTTCAGTTCATTATAACACAGAACCTCCCCTCTTTTCTCATCCACTGCTCAAGCAGTTCCTCAGAGGGGCCAGAAATTTGAGACCACCCAGGAGAGCTCCAACCCCAGCCTGGGACCTTAACTTTGTTTTGATGAAACTCACTCTACCTCCTTTTGAGCCAGCTGCCACTGTGGACTTAAAATTTCTTTCTTGGAAAATGGCTTTCCTTTTAGCAATCACTTCAGCTAGAAGGGTATCTGAGTTACAGGCCCTTATGGCAGTGGAGCCTTTCATCATCTTTCATGCGGACAGAGTGTCCCTTGGAACCAATGTATCCTTCATGCCCAGGGTGGTATCCAGTGTGGCTCTTAATCAGTCCATTCATTTGCCAACCTTCTTTCCTAATCCACAGAACAAAGGGGAACGGATACTGCATTCTTTAGATGTGCACAGACAACTTAAATTCTACTTGGACGGGACTAAACCTCAAAGGAAATCTGAACAACTGCTGGTGGCATTTGCTGCAGGGGCAGAGGGGAAGGCTATTTTAATGCAAACCATTTCTAAATGGATAGGCCATTGCATTCATTTCTGCTATAAGCACCATGGAAAACCTTTCCCCCAGGGGATCAGACCTCACTCCACCAGGGCTGCATCTACCTCTTCAGCCTTTCTCAGAGGCGTCCCTACCAGGGACATCATAGAAGCTGCTACCTGGAGTTCTGTACATACATTCACCAAGCATTATCATTTGCCAATTTTCTCTAAATCCAGATCTGGTTTTGCCACTGCAGTCTTGCAGGGCCTTATAGCTGGTCCTAATGCTATTTAAAATCCTCCTCCCAACCATAGCTTTGGGAATCTACCCAAATGTAATGACTGCAACAGTGAAACACGAAGAACATAGTACAGTTGTGTACACTTACCATAAATGTAGATGTGCGAGTGTATTCACTGTTGCAGTCCTGGTTCCCCTCCCTCCAGCCCCCTAACTTCTTTTGGATGTCCTTCATGGATGCATCTGCAGTCATAACAACTGGGTTGTCCTGTCGTCAGGCAGCCCTTCGGTCGGCCGGATTCCAAAGTCCGGGTCCGGCTTCGGCTGATGTCGCACTTCACCCGACGTCATCTCTGTTGGTCTTCGGGTATAAAGGCATCAGCCGAAGCCATTTTCCTCAGTCTTTCTTGCGGCGCCAAGCAGAAGCTGTTCGCAAGTGCCGGTCGGTCAGATCCAGAGATTACTACTCGAATACTACTTCGAAGACTTCTAAAAGCTAAGTACCCCGTTGGGGACTCTTTCTTGCCTCAGCCGATGTCAGAAAAAGTCAATAACTGTTTAACTTGTGGGAAACAAATACCTCATAAAGATTTCCACTCTTACTGTTTGCCTTGCTTAGGCCCAGACCACGATGTAGCAGCCTGTTCAGCCTGTGCCTCATTCAACCAACGCTTAGGCGTCGGTCGAGTTTGCTGAACAGTTTTTCGCTCAGATTTTGCGTACATTATGCCGCCGGATCCTCCGACTACCCAGATTGTTAAAAACGCAAAGAAAAGACCAACACTGGGTCCATGTTTCGGCCGAAACCATGGTTAAGCAAACTGCGAGTGTCTCGGTTTCGCCAAACCGAAAACTGATCAAAGCACAGCTGAATCAATGACTACTACTGAGGCTCCTGCTACCTTACTTGAAACGGCCTCAGAAATCTTACCTACAGTGGTTACTAGTGACTTATCAGACACCATCCCTTTGGATGTCTCTACCCCAGCACGTGGTGCTGCTAGGCCTCCTGCAGCCATGTCTATTAAGGCCTTTGCCAGGGCTAAAGCAGCCAAATCTACTAAAACAGTGCCTGTTAAGCCCCCCCCTACTAGGCCCACTTCTAGTTCACAAATGCTTACTCTGGCAGAGGATTTAATATCCTTAATTAGGGGATCTCAATCTCACCCAGACAGGGCCTCTCAGCCCCCAGAAAAGAGACCTAGAGCAGAGCCCCCCGAGCCTGTGTCCTCAGATGATTCCGCAGAGGACTCTGATATTACAGACCAGCCAGAGGCTCAGTTCTCCAATTATGAAGACTCAGATGCTGAAGAATCCATTCCAGCTGCTTCTCCACCAGAAGAATTCTCCTTTGGGGAAACCTTACATGCCATGCGAGAACAATTCCAATGGCAGGAACAGGATTTCTCAGATTCCAGAAAAAGACTTAGGACTTTTTTGCACCTACCACAACACAGGCCTTTAGCTATACCTCCTGTCCTCTCTGTTGTGGACGATGCATTTAATGATGTCTGCACTGCACCAGATTCCTTACCTCCAGCCCCTGTCAAACCAGATAGATTTTACAGGGTCCCAGACACTCATCACCACTTATACAAGGCCCCACTTGCAGACCACGAAACCATATCCCAGGGGCCTAAGGCAGCAGCCTCGACCACAGCAAAAAACCCTATTCCTTCTCAAAGGGAAGCCAGGTCTTTAGACAGATGGGGCAAAAGGTTTACACCTCTGCTACTCTCTCAGCTAGAGCTTTAAATTGTCAGTTTCACATGATACAATACCAAGAGTTTATGCTTGATCAGTTAACTAAAAAGCTATCCTCTGATGAATCTATAGATAAGAAATATATATTAGAAATGGTAAATAACATACAACAGGTTAGTAACCATTCCTTAAAATGTGGCTATGATGCACTGGAGGCTTCATTTAGATCAGCCATGACTGGCACAGTGATAAGAAGACATGCATGGCTGAAGGAACAGGTCTTACCGGATCATGTTAAAGCAAAGTTATTAGATGCACCTATGGATAAGGCCAGTTTGTTTGGTACACCTGCTCAGCAGGTAATGAAGAAAATGGAAGAAAAGGCAAAATCTGTACAAACAGTTAAAGATTTCTTGCAAGTTCAACCCCCAAGGTTTAGCAGGAACTGGCCTGCCAAAAATTGGTCCTTTCCTGACTCCACAAGAGCCCAAAGGGGCAGGAATAGACGTCCCAGAGGCAGAAATCAATCCAGAGGGGGTGCCTACAGAGGACGACAGTGGCAAGGTAATAACAGAGGCACAGACACAGCCACTGCCACTACAACAGCACAGTGACTTGATTCTAACTCCGCCTACCAGGGAACAAATAGCAGCACCATTAGGCGGAAAATTAACCTTATTTTCGAAAAACTGGCACAATATCACACAAGACAAGTGGATTCTGCAAACCATAGACCAAGGATACGGTTCCACTTCCACACTTTACCAGTCAAAAGAGGAATGCCAAACCTGCCTCCAAATCAAAAAACAGAAGCTCTACAGCAGATAATGCAACTAACAAGATGAGAGCTGTGGAAAAAGTGCCAATAACAGAACAAGGCAAAGGATTCTACTCCAGACTATTCCTAGTTCCAAGTAAGGAAAAAGCTGGAGACCTATTCTCGACCTGTCCACCTTAAATACATACATCATTGTCCCAAAATTCAAAATGCTGACCCTCCAGCAACTTCTTCCCATGCTGGGCAAGGAGTGCTGGCTGGTAACTCTAGATCTCAAGGAGGCATACCTGCACGTCCCCATACGACCAATTTGCAGAAGATACCTCAGATTTCTTGCAGGATCAGAGCACTATCAATTCTCAGCATTGCCTTTTGGTTATCTACTGCGCCCAGAGTATTCACAAAATGCCTGGCATCAGTAATCGCTCACTGCAGACTACAGGAATCCAAATTTATCCATACCTGGACGACTGTCTGCTACAGAGGGACAACAAAAGCAAGCTGACAACAGATTTACAAAGGGTCATTTACTTGCTACAAGCACTGGGATACACAGTCAATTTACAAAAGTCAAGGCTGATACCATCCCAAACAAGGACATTCTTGGGCTGAATTGGACACAGTAAAACAAATGGCATTCCTAACTGCAGAAAAACAAAAGAACTCCTCTTTACTTCTTGGCACTAACAAAACAGAACAAGCTAACAGCAAGAAAAGTTCTGCAGGCCTTGGGCTTCATGGCATCCTGCATAATCTTGGTTCCACATGCCAGACTACATATGAGAAAACTACAGTGGTACCTAAAGAATTTATGGTCCCAACACAGGCACAGCCTAGAAGCAGAAATTCCTCTAATCCCATGCCTAAAACAGGAGTTCCTATGGTGGGCTCAAGCATGCCATTCAAATCCAGGCCTACCTTTCCACACCTATCAAGCAAGCCAAACCATCACAACAGACGCCTCAGACCTAGGATGGGGGGCTCACATGCTGGACAAATGCGTACAAGGACTGTTCACACAGGACCAGCTCCATTTGCACATCAACCTAAAAGAAATGCTGGCAGTAAAGCTGGCAATCCAAAAATTCAGACCATTCCTCAAAGCAGGACATTTGATGATAAGGACAGACAACACCACAGTCATGTGGTACATCAACAAACAGGGAGGCACTCATTCATACCCCCTATGCAGAATGACTTTGGACCTTTGGAACCTGGCGCTCAGCTACAACATCCAGTTACAGGCAATGTTCGTACCAGGAAAAGAGAATACTCTAGCAGACATGTTAAGCAGAACCACCTCGGATGCTCACGAATGGATGCTACACCCGGACATCTTCAAGGCCATCTCAAAGAAATGGGGAATGCCACAGATAGACCTATTCACTTCCCCTCTCAATCACCAGCTCAAAAAATTCTGCACAAGGACGTTCCACCCACTTGCATGGAAAGTGGACTCGCTCTCCTTCAGCTGGAAAGGTCTGACAGCATATGCATTCCCACCTCTTCCCTTGATACACAAGGTATTACTAAAAATCAAGGAGGAACGTCCAAGGATAACCCTGATAGCTCCAAACTGGCCAAGACAACACTGGTACCCATTGCTGAGGAGCATGTCCCGGGACAAAATATGGCCAATACCCTGATGCCTTTGATGTTAACCCAGAACAACTACAGCATCATGCATCCAAACCTAAAAACTTTGCAACTGACTGCATGGAACATCACATAGCAGCAACTAATCCAGAGCTTTCCCAAAGGGTTAAAGACATTATCCTTGAAGCCCGCAGACCTTCAACAAGAAGGAACTACGCAGGAAAATGGAAAAGGTTTGTCATTTGGAGCGCTGAAAGAGGAAAAGATGTGTCCAGTATAGACATTGCTAACATTCTGGAGTATTTGGCAGAGCTTCTACATACAGGCCTGTCCTATTCCTCCATCAAGATACATGCATCAGCTATTTCAGCAGAATACAGCTTTGATCCACCTGTCTTTTCACATCCTTTACTCAGGCAGTTCCTCAGAGGGATCAAGAATGTAAAACCTCCTAGGAAACCACCATTGCCAGCTTGGGACTTGAACTTTGTGCTGGAAAAGTTGACACTCACCTTTTGAACCAGCAGCAACAGCAGACCTGCAGCATCTATCGTGGAAAACTGCTTTCCTACTGGCAATAACCTCAGCAAGAAGGGTTTCTGAACTTCAGGCCCTAATGGCAGTACAACCCTTCCTAATCTTCCACCAAGATAGAGTGTCCATGAGGACTAATCCTACATTTATGCCTAAGGTGGTATCCAGAGTGTCTTTAAACCAGGCAATCCACCTACCTACCTTCTTCCCAAACCCACAAAACAGAGGGGAAAGAATGCTGCATACCTTGGATGTACATAGACAGCTACGCTACTACCTGGACAGAACAAAAGTAACAGAAAACTGACCAGCTGTTTGTAGCCTATGCAACAGGAAGGGAAGGAAAAGCAATTTCCAAACAGACAATCTCCAAATGGATAGGAAATTGCATACGATTCTGTTACTCCTTTCATGGAAAACCAATTCCACAGAACATAAGGCCTCATTCTACAAGGGCAACAGCCACTACCACAGCCTTCTTACGAGGAGTGGCAACCAAGGACATTATTGAGGCGGCTACTTGGACCTCCGTGCATACATTTGCCAAACATTATAATTTACCTCTGTATTCCAGATCCCGAGCAGGGTTTGCCACTGCTGTACTGCAAGGGATCTTATCCACACCATAATCTATTCTTCCTCCTCCCCTAGTTGGCTATGGTATTCTACCCAGTTGTTATGACTGCAGATGCATCCATGAAGGACATAGTACAGTTTTGTACCTACCATAAATGTAGATGTCCGAACTGGATAGCATCTGCAGTCAGGATTACCCTCCCTCCTTCCCCTCTGTGGTACTCCTAGGGTATTTACCCTCCTAATAGCTAGCTGGCGGGGGGGGAGTCTCTTATGGTGTATTTGTTTGTATATATGTACATACATGCTTATTTTTTGTGTTTGCCTTCTATCTTTTTGGAAACATTGGCATTTATCCAAAATTTAGCCTTCCATGAGGGCATCTGGCATCTGGGGCAAGAAACACTGAGGAAAATGGTGTCGGCTGATGCCTTTATACCCGAAGACCAACAGAGATGACGTCGGGTGAAGTGCGACATCAGCCGAAGCCGGACCCGGACTTTGGAATCCGGCCGACCGAAGGGCTGCCTGACGACAGGACAACCCAGTTGTTATGACTGCAGATGCTATCCAGTTCGGACATCTACATTTATGGTAGGTACAAAACTGTACTTTATACCTCTACTTTCCTTTACTATGCTTAAAAGCTTTTTGGTGTATTTGTTTTTTTGTTGGAGGTATATCATTGTACTTTTATATTTAATTGCTTCCCATTAGGGGGGCACCTGACATCTGAGGCAAGAAAAACTGATGTAATGGCGTCGGCTGCATGTTTTATACCTCTGACGACCTGACGTCATGGAAGAAGGGACAGCAACCGACGCAGGACCCAAGACTTTGTTAATCAGGCCGACTGAGGGCTACCTGCAAGCAGATAACCCAAATGTAATGACTGCAACAGTGAATACACTCAACATCTACATTTATGGTAAGTGTACACAACTGTACTTTTTCAGTCATGCACAACCCATCCATATCTTTATTTGACACTGTCAGTTCCTCTTGTCTTCTTCCTGTCTGTCCCAAATCTTCTTTTTCTGATTCTCTTCTGCTTTCTTGCTGTTGTGCCCAAACCACCATAGTCTGTTCTCTTTGACATTCTCTGCAATTGGAGCTACTTGGGTTTCTGCTTTGATGTTGTCATTTCTTTGTCTGTCCCACAGTATGCATCCTACCACCCATCTCAGGCACTTCATCTCCATCACCTCTAGCTTCCTCAGCAGCTTTGCCGGCACTGCCCAGGTTTCTGTACCATACCGTTCTACTGGTTGCAACGCTTTTTTATTACAGCTTATTGTTTCAGCTTTTTTGGCATTCTTCTTGCCATACACTACCCCTGACACTCTGTGCCAGTTGGATGCAGCCCCTCTTGATTATAGAACATCCACATTCAGACTTCCCTGCTCCTCAGCCATCCTTCCCAGATACTTGAAGCTGCTAATCTGTTCCACTAATTTCCCTTTTATCTCAATTCTCAGCTTCTTCTGATTTCCCTATTTGCTGCCATTACAATTGTTTTATCTGTAAGTTTCATCCTGTGTGCCTTTGGATTTGCATTCCACTCCCTGTCATCTGCTTAAGTTCTTGTTCAGCACCTGCATTTAATGCTACATCATCTACATATGTCCGCTTTGTTGATCTGTTCCTGCTAGTCTGTCTGCTAATGTAGTCTATCACCAGTATAAACAGCAGTAGGTTCAGAGTTGAACCCTGATGCACAACCACTCACACTGAGAACCCCTCACTGATCGTACTTGTGTTACTGGGTCTTTGTACATAGCTTGCACGAATTCTACCAATTTTTCTAGGACTTTGAACCATTGCAGGATTGCCCACTTAAGGTTTCTTGGAACCTTGCCATGTGCTTTCTCCAATCCAAGGAATGCTCAATTGAACTCCTTCCTCATTTCCAGCTTCTTCTCAACTATGTCTGTCTTACTGCAAGCAAATGGGTTCGTTGTGTTGTATCCTAATGTGAATCCAAACTGCTCTCCCCCTGTCTTTCTTCTACTACTCTGCATATTCATTTATCAGTCACTGTCTGCAGAACTTCCCTGCAGTGTGACAGGAGTATGATACCTCTATGCTGCCCACAGTTGTGAATGTCCCCTTTGTTCTTGTACACTCGCACTAGTATGTTTGTTCTGCAGTCATCTTGGATATGCCTGTCTCTCCATACTGCTATGAATATCCTCGGGAGTCATTTCTCCATTAACTTATGCAAAATCTTGATCATATCTGCTTTGGCCTCATCTGAGCCTGCTGCTTTTCCTGACTTCATTTTCCTAAGCTCTTACTTCTTTTAGGGTGGGCTTCTCTTCTTCTTTCATTGTAGGCTATGTCTGGGGGTAGTACAGCTTCTGGTGGATTTTCTTCCTTCAAAAGCTGCTGGAAGTACTCCTTCCATCTGCTTTTGATTTCCTGTAGACTGGATCTGCAGCTTGTTGCTGGCATCCTTTATGAAGAGTGTCTGATGACTGTCATCTTTATCTGCCTGTCTTTGCCATGCAACATGATAGTATTTCATTGTGCCATCTACTGAGTCACTTTCTAGAATCATAGTGTGTTTCTGATGTCTTGTTCTGTGCTATTCAATTGCTGTCTTAGCCTTTTTGTTCTTCCTGCTTTGCCTTGTCCATCTTTCCTATCTATATTTGTTTTTTTATAGCTAAAGAGACCCTAAGGACTTTTTATTGTTTGTACTGGATGCAAATTAATAATGATTTGTATCTTACTTGTAAAATACAGAAACAAGGTATCCACTACTTAGATGTGAGCATTTGTATTTGTGATGGGCGTATTTCCTCTACTTTATTTATAAAGCCATCTTCGCAAACACCTTTTTACATATTCTTAAGTCTACATCCCACTCATCTTACTGAATCTCTCCCATATGGAGAATTTTTAAGAGTTAGGACTTTGCTTTCTAGTGATAGTGATTTTGAGAAGGTAGCAGGGGATATTGCACAGAGACTTGTGGAAAGGAGCTATTCAAATGATCTGTTAGCCCTTTCCAGCAGTAAGCCTGAGCAGAACATATTTAAGACCTTTAAGTTTGGAAAGAAGAAGTTGGATAGTAATTTACAGAAAGAAGTGTATTTTATTACCAGACATGCTCTTTTTTAATTTAGTATCTGGAATTTTGAAATAGAATTGGCTTACCCAAAATATTCCCATCATATGATCATAGGAGGTTACTAGGCTATTGGGCCTGAGGCCCTTATAAGCCCAGCCAAGAGCTTAGCACCCAGAACCCCTGTCCAGCAGGGACACAGGTGGAATCCCAGGAGTGTATTTTCTGTTTCCCATCCAGTTATCCAGGTTGCGCTTAAAAAGGGATAATGAGGTACTCTGCTTGACGTGGAGAGGGAGTCTGTTCCACAGATGGGGGAGTCTCCGGGATACATATCTGTCCTGCCAACAAATCCTATTGATATAATTTAGTAACTATTTAAATTAACTATTTAATAATGCAAAGATCCTACTTGCTAAGATAAGACCAAATACACAAAAACAGTTAAATATCTTAGGATCATATATCCCTCCAGGAGATAACATCAAAACCCTAGAATGTCTTCTCCAATGGACATCATAAATCCTCCCCCATGAAACCATTATATTAGGTAACTTCAATATTGATTGGACCTCACTTAAATCACCCCACCCCTCAAATCATATTAACCTTTATGGACTCTCTCAGCTTATATAAACTGTTACTAGGATAGACAAAACCTCAAAAAAAGAATCAATACTAGACTGGATTGTCACCAATCACCCATCTTCCACCCATAATTTTGGTACACTACCCGACATTCTAAGCAACCATCTCCCAACCTTCTTCATCAGAGACCAAACTAAACTCACTAGAACTAGCTCTCTTAAACACTTCAGATACACTAAAAAACTTCAGGGATGACGACCTTAATACAGCCCTTAAACACTCTAAGTGGTCCCCTCTTTTAACACTTCCTTTAGACGAAGCAGTTGAGTATTTCAATACTATATTCTTATGCCTTCTCAACCAACTTGCTCCACCTAGACAGATCCGCACTAAAACCATCTATGCCCCATGGCTTACCAAGAGCACTAGGCAACTTATGAAACAAAGGGACAAAGCATGGGGCACTTGGCACAAAAACAAAACTACTTCTAATAGTTAAACATTCTCACAACTGAGAAACACTGTAAAAAAGCATATCAGACTAGACAAACAAAAACACTTTAGTGAAATTCAAACTAAGTTTAATACCAACCCACAAAAGTTCTGGGATGCTATAAACAGTATCCTCCAACCAGGTAAATCAACAACTCCTCATCCAAACATAGACACCTCCTCTGTAAACACAGCCACCCAATACAGTGAGTTCTTTACCAACTCTATATTAAAGATGTCAACAGACCCACACTCCTCAACCCCCACTGTACTATATAACCCTTCAAATAATGCTAACTCCTTCATCCTTCAACCTGTACCACCTCACACAATCTATAGACACCTAACCAAACTTAAACCCACCACCTTAGCAGTAGACAAACTACCTGCCAGTAGACAAACTACCTGCCAAATTCCTACAAATAGCCACCAAAGCCATTTCCTACCCAGTCTCTGTAATCATTAACAGGTCAATCTCAGAATAAAAGGCGCCACTTCTCTGGAATATCTCCTACATTATACCAATTCACAAAGGGGCAACTCCACTGACCTAACAAACTACCGCCCTATAGCTATACTTTTCCCACTGGCTAATTTAATGGAAAAATGTATCCACACCCAGGTCTTAACACATCTCCTCTCCAGCAATCTTCTTGCCAAAAATCAACACGGATTCCACCCCACCCATAGCACCACTGCACTCATCCATTTTAGTAACCTAGTAAATATGCAACGCAACAACACCCAACTAGTGTCTGCATTTTTCCTTGACTTATCAAAGGCTTTTGATACAGTCTCCCATACAAAACTAATAACATCACTCTCAGAATTAAACTAACTACCCCAACTCTATTATGGTTTCAGGACTATCTCTCCTAACGCCAACAAGCTGTTCAGTGGAAAAACTCCCTTTCGCCCCCCACTTCCTGTAAAACTAGGAGTACCCCAAGGATCAATCCTAGGACCCCTACTTTTCACTATATTTACAAATAATCTTCACAAAGCCACCCCTCTAGCAAACCTGGTTCAATACGCTGATGACTCCACCGTAATCTGCTCTGCTCCCACCCTCCAACAACTTCATATCAAGTCCCAAGAAGCCTTTACATCCATTGAAACCTAGCTAACAAACTCCCAGCTAGTACTAAATCCTAAAAAGACCCAACTTATGCTCTTTCATCCTTCCAAAGCAGCAGCACCTACTCCACGTTCTCTATTTCTGCATTAGATAATATTCCTGTCTCCCCCGTCACACAAACCAAACCTTCTACTTTACCCATAATAATTTTTTGATAGTAGACACCAACAAAACCAAAGGTATATTGTTGGCTGCAAGCTTGGAAGACCAAAAGGCATTTGGCAGGAACTGTTTGCTCCAGTCAGCTTAAGGCTGGCACTGCTGCAATCGGGTGTAATGTGGGACCCACACCTAAGAGGGGACTGCACTTCCCAGAACCGTAGCTTAAAAAATCTTCACCTTGAATACTAAAAAAGGGTTCTTCTACTTAAAACTGTAATAATCTTCTCGCTACAAATGTAACAAACATCTTTTTACAGTCAGTCGACCACACAATGAGTGCTTTAGTAATGACCACACATTTAATACCAGCATTTAATTATACAAAATGATGGCACTGCACTCTCACAACATCTGGGCACCTGCCAGTCACAACTCCTGACAGTTCCAGGAGCAAGAAAAAATGTCTTCACCTGGAAGACAAAAAAAGAAAAAATATATATACTCTGTCAATAATGCCAAACTTTAGAACTTCAGACTTTATTTGTTCATAAAAATCAATGCTGCTGATGCAAAATCTGTTACTCTACTTTTTAACTGAATTAGTGTAATCTATTACTTCTGCCTTTGTCCAAAACTGTTTGGTAGGTATACCGAGAGACATGGCTGCAACTAAAAACTCTACCACAGCAGATCTTTCAGTTTAGGTTACCCTTTCCTTTTGCCTATATTCTGATATCAATCTCTGGTAGGGAAAGCTGTTTAGTTAAATTAGATAGTGTTTTATCTGGGTTGAAATTAAAAATATTGTATAAAAATTCTTCTAGAATAGCCAATCAAGTTATTATGAGTTCTTTCTTTGAAATAACAGATGAGGAAGAATGTAAGAGTTGATTTTGCTCTTATTTAGGTAGTAGATTGGATATGTATGTTAATGGTTTCTTTTTAAAAAATTTTTCAAAATAATAAAAACTGCCAACAGGAAGCTGTTGTTTGTACCTTTTCTCCTTGTGAAAAGTGTTGTATAGGACAAACTGAAAGGCAAATAAGGAAGAATGTCAAAGAACATGTGAAAGATGTTGAAACCAAGTTCACAACAAGCCCAGTAGCCACACACTTCATTGATAATCATAATGGAGAGGTTTCTGGTTTGACGTATGCTATTTTATATTTGCGTTTAAGTCCAGATTTATTTCATAACATTTCAGATGTTTTGTTAAAATAGAGTCTTGGTATATTTATATGTGCCTTTGAAGGCATGTGTCAAGGAGCTAGTTTGTTGAATAAAGTCAGTTTTTTTTCTAAAGTTGCCATACTGTATTTTATTTTTTATTTCTTTTAATTTTAATTTTGGTAACTTTATAAGTGGAACAGTGTAAGAGCTACTTTTCCATCTCCCACTTGTTCCTCAACTTTATCATTCTTTTGACTTCCTCGATTTCTGCAGTCTACAACCAGCTATCATAAATTTCCTTGACTGAGTCACTTTACTGATTAAGTTCAGGTGATGGCATAACCAATCCTTCTCTGATAACTGTTTGCCAAAGTGCTTTTCACGTTTTATTTTAAGCTTTAGCATAACCTGATATTTGGTTATTTACAAAGCATTGTAGGATTTAGATATTAAACCTTTCTTACAGTCTTTCCATTCTGTTTTATCTTTCATCAGGGCAACTATATCTGCACCTCTTAATTCTTTGCACTTATACCAATCTAATGCCTTTAATTCCCTTGTCATACCAAGGTTCCTGAGATAGTGTTGCAGTGGCACATTGAATTGCTGTCTATTTACTTCCCAAGGTAAAATCTGATCCTCTTTAAGGAGCTGATAACAATATGTCAGCAAAGCTCTAGTATCTCTAGATCCTTTGGACAGACAGTGTTTTCCTTTTGGTCTGATAATAGGCCATTGGAAAGAGCGCTTGTGTAATGGAGAAGAGGATATGGGGTCTTAAAAGTTCTCATTACCTCCTTCCTAACTTTATACAGACTTTAAGGGAGTCCCAGAATTTCATTGTTTTCTGGGAAAGTTTCAGCCAAATCCAAATTCCTAGACAGTTTGTACTGTATAATACCATGTATTTCCATACATAATTGTAAGGCAACTGGAGTTCAGTCAGAATTGCTAGTGCCATGGCGCTCGCTCCAGTATAGCTCCAAGCAGGGGACTGAAAACTCCCTAAAGAATTTAATTCTTTTTTCCTGGGAAACACGAGGACAATGCTTTTCCCAAACCAGGTCCTTCATCTCCTGTTTCCCTTTCTGAAATAGAGTGTAACCAGACCTGATACTTGTACAAAGTATGGGCAAAACAAACCAATTCACTGCCCAGGATTTCTGATTTAGGACATGAATTTGAAAAACGCTTTTGAAAATGTCCTGTTTTCTTATTCATCTCCTCATAAGTAATATTTATTGACTCTTTGACTGTTTCTGTGATGCAATTACCAAGGTATTTCAGTTTGTTGAGCTTGCCCAGGCAAAAATTGCTGATTATAAACTAAATTCACTGGAACCGCTTTTGTTATATTTATGTTAATGCTATACCTTGAGAATTTCCCAGAATTCTGCAGCATGCCAGATATTGTAGGCAAGTCATTTACTGACTGTTAGAGGGCTACATCATATGTAAATAAAGATAGTTTTAGCTGCCTAGACTTCCCATTTATAACGTCTCACCAGTAACTTCCTTATTTCTTGCACTGAAGACTCCAGTTAATAGTGCAAGTAAATGCCTGATAATGGACAACCTGTCTAGTACTTTGATACAGCTGAAAAGACATGGGTAATCCTACCATCACTTTTACTAAATCACTCGGGCCACAGTTTATAGATTGTAATAATGTAAAATATTGCTTGGGGAATCATTCTCCTCACAACTGCAAACATATGTAGTCCTAGCACACCTTAGCAAATGCTTTTTTGTCTTCTAAACTCAATAATAGTAAGGCTATCTGCTCATTTTAGGTATCTTTCAACATAAACATCATCTGCAGAGCTTTATCAAACACCTCCCTGTCATCTACAAAATCACACCGATTCTCATAGATGACAGAGGACAGTATTTGATGTTCTTCGTGATTCACTGTTGCAGTCATCACACTTGGGTTATCTGCCTGCAGGTAGCCCTCAGTCAGCCCGAATACCAGAATCTTGGGATTTCTGCTTCGGATGCTGTCGCCTCTTTCATGATGTCAGGTCGTCAGGGGTATAAAACATGCAGCCAACGCCATTACATCAGCTTTTCTTGCCGCGAGGGAGCCCGAAGCAGAAGCAGTTTGCAAGTGCCGGTTGACCGCTACCTGAAATTTTCATTTTTCGAGTTTCAGACCTGAAGTCTTCTAAAGCTAAGTACCCCGTTGGGGATCTTTTTTTTCTTGTTCTAACCGATGTCAGAAAAAGTTAACAATTGTCTTTCCTCTGGAAAGCAAATACCTCACAGAGATTTTCATTTTTACTGCATCACCTGTGTAGGCCCTGACCACTACGTTCCTCGTTGTCAGTTTTGTGCCTTGTTTAACGCCTGAACTATTCGTCGTCAGGCTATATATGTCACTACATTCTTTCGCCCTCATTCTCCGTATTCCAAAATGGCTTCGATAAGCCATCCAACTACCGATCTTCTGAAAAAACGTAAGGATAAAGACAGAGACGGACCGCATAGGTCCAAAACTGCCGACGATGCTAACGTTACGCTGGTCGCTTGTCCGCCGGTACTCAGTGAGGCGCCTTCGCGGCCCCTGATAACCGCTTCTACAGATTCGCAGGCCTCTGTTGAGACGCACTCGGAGTCCGGTATGCCGTGAGATGCTTCTTCGACTCTGGAACCTGCAGACGTCTCTACCTTGGATGGGTCCGGAGCCGCTGTGCAGGCACCGGCTTCTGAGGGTGTATTCAGACCTTCCGATGTTCGTATTAAACCGACTACTTCATTTCTGACTAAAACTGCCGAGTTTCTCAGGCCCAGAGTTCGCACTACGCCTAGAAAACCGATGACCAAAGCACATTCTCAAGCTCCCGTGCCACAGAAACAAATGCTTAGAATAGCAGAAGACCTCATTACTTTAATTAGGGGAAGCCAGCCTTCTCCCTCTAAAAGACAAAAACGGTTTTCTTTCTGATTCTACAGACTGTGAGTTTGATTACTCTGATCCCGCTGATTACCAGGACATACCCTTATCCACCTATGAGGATTCAGATGCAGAGGATTTCATTCCCTCCGCCTCCCCTCCAGAGGAATTTTCTTTCGGTGAAACCTTGCATACTTTGAGAGCATTTCTGCTGGGAATGCCAGGACTACCCACAGTCCAAAAAGAGACTCAGAGAATTTTTAGACCTGCCTCAGCACAGGCCTCTAGCTTATACCCCCTGTCCAGGATATTGTAGATGATGTCTTCATGGAATCCAGTCTTACCCCTGATACTTTACCACCAGCTCCTAGAAAGCCGGACAGGTACTACAGAGTACCTAACTCTCAGAAATTTCTCTTTAAAAATCCCACTGTGGATCCAGACACCATTTCCCAGGGACCTAAAGGTATTAAGGCTACTACAGCCAAAAACCCTACCCCTTCGGACAGGGATTCTAGGGCTTTAGACAGATGGGGGTAAGAAGGTATATACCTCTGCAACTCTTGCCATCAGGGCTTTAAATTGTCAGTTTCACATGTTGAAGTACCAGCAGCATATTATAGAACTAATTAAACAAAAAATGTTGTTGATTCCTGATTGTACAGAAAATAAAGAGTTACAAGAGTTAATGCATTCTGCAAATCAAGTTGGTAAACATACTTTGCAGTGTGATTTTAATGCCTTGGAAGCATCTTGCAGGGCTGCTGTCACTGGGTCTGTTCTGAGAAGGCATGCTTGGCTGAAGGACAAATCTTACCAGACCATGCCAAAGCAAAATTACTAAATGCTCCATTAAACCAAGAATGTTTGTTTGTCACAAAAGCAGAAGAAGTTCCTAAAAAGATGAAGGAAAAGCTAAATCTATGCAAACTGTTAAAGATTTTTTACAGGTACAGCCACCTAGATTCAGTAGGCATTGGCCTTCTAAAAATTGGTCCTTTCCAGTCCCTCCCAAAACTTCTCAGTCCAAGCCCAGGGGCAACAAACCACAAAGACTACAGTCTCAGGGTATGCAGATATCTAAACAATTGAGTGCTCCCATCTCAAAAACAGGGAGTGGTAAGCCACCCCCTTATGGAAAAAGTTCACAGTGACTTGTCTCTCATCCTTCCCAGCCATGCCCAAGTACTTGCACCCCTAGAAGGAAAACTCGCTCTGCATGCAGAAAACTGGAAGTACATTACCCAGGACCGATGGGTCCTAAACATTGTATCCCAGGGATACAGATTCTACTTCCACTCACTGCCAACCCCAAGTGGGTTGCCAAACCTTCCTCCAAACCAGTGGGCAGATGCCCAAATGCAAGTACTTTCTCTTCTCAGTATCAGCGCTATTCACCCTTTTCCAGTAGAACAAAGGGGGCAAGGTTTCTACTCCAAACTGTTCCTGGTGCCCAGAAAAGAGAACTCTTGGCGCAATATCCTGGATCTGTCAATTCTCAACACCTTCCCGGTGGTACCAAAATTCAAAATGCTTACACTCCAGCACCTGCTTCCTGTGCTAGCCAAGGACTCCTGGCTGGTCATCCTAGACTTAAAAGGAGCTTATCTGCACATCCCCATAAGGGAATCTTGCAGGGAATATCTATGTTTCATGGCAGGCTGTATGCACTATCACTTCTCTGCACTTCCCTTTGGCTTATCTACTGCACCCAGGGTATTCACAAAGTGCCTGGCTCCAGCCATTCAAATGTACCCATACTTGGACGATTGCCTGATTCAGGCGGACAGTCAGGAATTGCTACTTCAGTACCTGATGTTTGTAAAGAGACTCCTAACTGCTCTGGGGTATACCATCAATGAAAATAAATTACATCTGGTACCCAGCCAAAAGATTGTATTCCTGGGAGCAAGTTTGAACACAACTTCCCAGATGGCATTCTTCACTTCAGAAAAACAGGATGTTAAGTTGTCTATCTCGCCTTCATTCTTGCTGGATGGGTTCGGAGCCGACCTCGACTCGCCACTCTCTAAAAGCTCGAGAGTTGGTTCCACCGGCTCGAGGCTCCCCTTATATCCCACAATGCTAGGCGAGAGTTACCTCAGATCTCGTTTGCCGCTACAGCTTCGAGGTTGGTTGCTTCTACCGGTTCCTGGTGAGTGTTAATTTTCTTGTAAAAGTTACTCTTTTAAACCCCTTTTAAGTTAAATTTCTTTCTTAGTTAGTGTAGATTACAAAACTTTATCCCGACCTTTTCCGTTTCTTTACCAAAGAACCTTTGGTTCTTCCTTTGGGCCCTTAGGCCTTCCCTTCCCTAGTGGAGTGTTTGTGTTTCTTGTAGTTTACTTTAGTTTAGTGTACTTTAAATTCTAGTATTACTACTAAAATTATTATTTTTCCTGACAGGGTATAACTTGTGTGTTTGGGTGTGTGTTTGTGTACACCTGTCAGTTAGGAAATGTCTAAAGAAGCAAGGTCTCGGATTCAAGAAGTGTGATGCGTGCTGTCAGAAAATGTCTCTGACAGACGCTCACACTTCTTGTGTCTATTGTCTGGGGCCTTTGCACCTGCAGGACTCCTGTGCTGTGTGCCATGGCTTCAGCCCCAGGGTCCTGCAGGAAAGAAAAAACAAATTAATTCTTAGAGGCTTACTGAAGCCAGAGGATTCCCTGTCAGTTTCAACAGGGAAGCCCTCTAAGGCATCGAGGTCTTGGCTCCGGCTTCTGAGCCGAGACCTCAGGTTGCTCAACCTTTGCCTTTATCGGCTCCGGCTCCGCTGGAGCCGATAAGTCTCAGTCCACAGTTTCTGTGGGCCTCGCTCGCCGGGCGAGGTTATTGAGGTTCCCGTGGGGGCACCGACCAGACCTTGGAAGCCGACAACTAGGAAGAGGTCTAGGTCACCATCTCTTGGCTCCGTTCATTCGGCTCCAGGATCTCCCCTGCTGTCTGAACGGAGCCAAAGGTCTCATTCCTCTAGGTCATCGAGGCTGTCCGATCATGACCTTCAGAGGGTAGTGAGTCGACTACTTAAGTCCGAGGCACTAGCCCAGATGCTTCAGAGCCCGACTCATCAGTCGGTGCCTGCCCCGTCCATCAACTTTTTCCTCTTCGACTCTCTTGAGTTCGAGCCGGGTCGGCCGAACCGAGACTGTGATTACCGGGCCGAAACAATTGTATATGGCTCCATCGTCGGCTCCGTTTTCTTCTTTGGAAGAATCTCGGCGCCGGACTTCCTCGTCGGCTCCGAGGGGTGAGTGGCATCGGACCCTTGTCCGACCCCCTCTCCCTCTCGGGCTTCGCCTAGTGAGTTCGGCTCCGACATCGGCCTCGAGCCATCACTGTCGGTGCCGAGGGGTTCTTAGCTCCTCGGAGCGGGGACCTCTGGCTCTGCCTGACAGGGGTGCATTCGAGGTCATGCGGAGTGTGTTAGAGCCTGGCTCTACTCCACAGTCGGCTCCGTCCCCTCCCTCTATGCTGCCTCAGGGTAAGTCGACTCACTCCCTCATCCCGACCGCAGAGAGCCAGCTCCTCAGGAGCCCCTGTGGGATTTCATCCTCTTCCGAGGCCTCTCCTGATTTGGCAGAAGAGCCCTCGGAAGAGGAAGTGCAAGAGGAAACACATTGACTCACCTGAGTCTATCACGTCAGACACAGATTTGGATGATTCTGAGGGTTCCCCGTTCCCCTTCTGAAGATGTCTCATTTGCAGACATTCTGGAGATCCTGAAACAGAGGGAAATTGGCCAGCCCTCAACCCTTCGGAGGACCGAATCTGTGTAGCGTCTTGAGGCGTTTGACTCTCGTCCTTCCACCTCCTGGGTGTCCCCTTGACCCCCTCATGCAGGTGGTTGCTAAGAAGGCATGGACGGCTCCTGATTCAGTGGACCCCACTCCCAGGAGACCCTCTAAGTTCATCACAGCTCCATCAGACAAGCAATTTTTATCAAAAGGAGTTTCTGTGGATGCTATGGTGGTAGCTGCTGCCACAAAGAAGGAACTGGCTGATCCTTCAGTGCCTGTCCATCCACCTAACAAGGAATCTAGGTCCATGGATAGGTACGGGAAGCGGATGTTCTCCTCAGCGACATTTACCATGCGTTCGCTGAACTACCTGTGCCATTTCACTCGTCTTCAAAGGGACTTGATCAAGGAAGCGAGTGAAATGTTAAATGATCCTACAGGTGCAGGTTTCCAAGAAAAGAAGAACACGGAGCTGGCTACCCTAATATCCATATCCAACTCCTCCATGCCTCCTCTCTTATGCGGCCGATGGAGCGAGCAGAGCCGCAGGGACAGGTGTAGCCTTACGTGACGCCTGGATGCGGCTATGCAATTTTATGGACCCTTTCAAGGCGTCTTTCACTTAACTCCCTTTGATGGATCATCTCTTTTGGTCCTCAAGTGAAAGAAACCCTGACTAGGTGCGAGACTGATGGCAAGACCCTTTCTGCCGTCGGTCCGTTTTCCACTCCTTCTAGGCCTTACCCCAAAGGCCAGAAGGGTGGGAAGATGTGGTTCCGTAAACAATCTCAAGGGACTTCGCCTGACGACAGAGTCGTTTTCCTACCAAAGGCAGAGGTGGGAATAACAATGGTAGACGATAAGCCCTAGGGGCAGGGGGTCCGCAGAACCAGGGCAATCGGGAAGCCTTCCTGACAAGCCCTTTCAGCATCCCTGAGGTGTTGCCCGACTGCCCATCTTCGAGGCAGTCGGGGAAGATTGTCACTGTACCCAGAAGCCTGGCTATCCCTGACTCAAGACAAATGGGTACAGTCCATCATTTCGAAGGCTATTCTATCCCCTTTCTTCGCTTTCCAAATCAGTCAAAAAATCCCTTCCAGATGTTCCACCGCTCAAAGGGATATAGCAGCTTTGGAAATTTCAAAACTGCTTGCAAAAGAGCAATTCAGCCAGTGCCAGCAGACCAACTAGGATCCGAATCTACTCAAGGTTCTTTTTAGTTCCAAAGAAAACAGGGACTGGAGACCGATTTTGGATCTCAGTGTCTTGAACAAATCAGTCAAGAAAACAAGATTTCGGATGGTCACGCTGCAATCCATTCTTCCCCTTTTGGGCAAAGAAAACTGGATGTGCTCTATAGATCTTGGGATGTACTATCACATAAAATGAACAGACGCTCCAGAAGATTCCTCCGCTTCAGGCTGGGAACCAGTCATTTTCAGTTCAGGGCCCTGCCCTTTGGTCTCACCACTGCCCCCGGTGTTTACCAAATGCATGGCAGTGGTAGCTTCTCACCTGAGACGACAAGGATTCCAGGTGTTTCCATATTTGGACGACTGGCTTCTCACAGCTCCCACCAAGCATCTCCTTCTGATGGCCAGAGATTATACTTTTCGCTTGTCAAAAACTGGGTATTTCAATAAATTGCGAAAAGTCTGTTTTGTCGCTTTGTCGTACTATTACCTACATAGGCTAAATTTAGACAGTAACTTCCCATTTATAACGTCCTCACACCAGTAACTTCCCCTTATTTCTTGCACTGGGGCTCCAGTTAATAGTGCAAGTAAATGCCGTACTGATAGCGAAGAAATGGACCACAACCTGTCTATTACTTTGATACAGCTGAAAGACATGGGTAATCCTACCATCACTTTTTACTAAATCACTTTCGGGCCACAGTTTTATAGATTAGTGAATAACCTGTAAAATATTAGCTTAGAGGAATCATTCTCCTCCCACAACTGCAAACATATGTAGTCCTAGCACACCTTAGCAAATGCTTTTTTTTGTCTTCTAAACTCAATAATAGTAAGGCTATCTGCTCATTTTAGGTATCTTTCAACATAAACATCCATCTGCAGAGCTTTATCAAACACCTCCCTGTCATCTACAAAATCACACCGATTCTCATCTTGAGATGACAGAGGACAATGTGCTTTGATGTTCCAACAGGTGATTCACTATTGCAGTCATCACACTTGGGTTATCTGCCTGCAGGAGGTGACAGCCCCTCAGTCAGCCGAGCCACCAGAATCTTGGGATTTCTGCTTGGGATGCTGTAAAGCTCTTTCATGATGTCAGCGGAGTTGTCAGGAATTTGCTCGATAAAACGTATACGCGAGCCAATGCCGTACATCAGCTTTTCTTGCCTTGAGGCGAACGCTGACTTGAAGTAGTTTGCAAGTGCCGGTTGACCGCTACCTGAAATTTTCATTTTTGAGTTTCAGACCTGAAGTCTTCTACAAAGCTAAGTACCCACGTTGGGGATCTTTTTTTTTCTTGTTCTAACCGCGTTGTCAGGAAAAAAGTTAACAATGGTGTCTTTCCTCTGAAGAAAGCTTAAATACCTCACGAGATTTTCATTTTACTGCATCACCTGTTTAGAGCCTCGCAACCACTAGTTCCTCGTTGTCAGATTTTGTGCCTTGTTTTAGCGCCCGAACTATTAGTGCGTCAGGCTATATAATAATGCTTCCGCACATTTGCTTTAATACCCTCATTCCAAAATGGCTTTTGATAGAGAAGCCGTCAACGCTACCGATCTTCGAGAAAAAGCGTAAGGATGCGAAGACAGAGACAGACCGCATAGGTCCAAAGGCTTTACCCGACGATGCTAACGCGTTCACGCTGGTCGCTTGTCCACGGTACTTTCCAGTGAGGCGCCTTGGCGACTGATAACCGCTTCTACAGATTCGCAGGCCTCTGTTGAGGCGCTTTCGGAGTCCGGTATGCGTGAGATGCTTCTTGACTCTGGAACCTGCAGGCGTCTCTACGCTTGGATGGGTCGAACTACGCTGTGCAGGCACCGGCTTCTGAGGTGTATTCAGACCTTCGATGTTCGTAATAAACCGACTACTTCATTTCTGACTAAAACTGCCGAGGTTTCTCAGGCCCAGAGTTCGCACAGCCTGAAAACCCGATGGCCAAAGCGTATTCTCAAGCTTCCGTTGCCACAGAAACAAATGTAGAATAGCAGAAGACCTCATTACTTTAATTAGGGAAGCCAGCCTTCTCCTCTAAAAGACAAAACGATTTTCTTTCTGATTCTACAGACTGTGGGTTTTGATTACTCTGATCCGCTGATTACCAGGACATACCCATATCCACCTATGAGGATTCAGATGCAGAGGAGTTTTCATTCCCTCCGCCTCCCTCCAGAGGAATTTTCTTCGGTGAAACCTTGCATACTTTGAGCATTTCTGCTGGGGAGATGCTGGGACTACCCACAGTCCAAGAGACTCAGAGAATTTTTAGACCTGCCTGCCTCAGCACTGGGCCTCTAGCTTATACCCCCTGTCCAGGATATTGTAGATGATGTCTTCATGGAATCCAGTCTTACCCCTGATACTTTACCACCAGCTCCTAGAAAGCCGGACAGGTACTACAGAGTACCTAACTCTCAGAAATTTCTCTTTAAAAAATCCCACTGTGGATCAGACACCATTCCCAGGGACCTAAAGGTATTAAGGCTACTACAGCCAAAAACCCTACCCCTTCAGACAGGGATTCTAGGGCTTTAGACAGATGGGGTAAGAAGGTATATACCTCTGCAACTCTTGCCATCAGGGCTTTAAATTGTCAGATTCACATGTTGAAGTACCAGCAGCATATTATGGAACTAATTAAACAAAAAATGTTGTTGATTCCTGATTGTACAGAAAATAAAGAGTTACAAGAGTTAATGCATTCTGCAAATCAAGTTGGTAAACATACTTTGCAGTGTGGTTTTAATGCCTTGGAAGCATCTTGCAGGGCTGCTGTCACTGGGTCTGTTCTGAGAAGGCATGCTTGGCTGAAGGACAAATCTTACCAGACCATGCCAAACCAAAATTACTAAATGCTCCATTAAACCAAGAATGTTTGTTTGTCACAAAAGCAGAAGTTCCTAAAAAGATGAAGGAAAAGCTAAATCTATGCAAACTGTTAAAGATTTTTTACAGGTACAGCCACCTAGATTCAGTAGGCATTGGCCTTCTAAAAATTGGTCCTTTCCAGTCCCTCCCAAAACTTCAGTCCAAGCCCAGGGGCAACAAACCACAAAGACTACAGTCTCAGGGTATGCAGATATCTAAACAATTGAGTGCTCCCATCTCAAAAACAGGGAGTGGTAAGCCACCCCCTTATGGAAAAAGTTCACAATGACTTGTCTCTCATCCTTCCCAGCCATGCCCAAGTACTTGCACCCCTAGAAGGAAAACTCGCTCTGCATGCAGAAAACTGGAGAAATTACATTACCCAGGACCGATGGGTCCTAAACATTGTATCCCAGGGATAGAGATTCTACTTCCACTCACTGCCAACCCCAAGTGGGTTGCCAAACCTTCCTCCAAACCAGTGGGCAGATGCCCAAATGCAAGTACTTTCTCTTCTCAGTATCACGCTATTCACCTTTTCCAGTAGAACAAAGGGGCAAGGTTTCTACTCCAAACTGTTCCTGGTGCCCAGAAAGAGAACTCTTGGCGCCAATATCCTGGATCTGTCAATTCTCAACACCTTCCCGGTGGTACCAAAATTCAAAATGCTTACACTCCAGCACCTGCTTCCTGTGCTAGCCAAGGACTCCTGGCTGGTCATCCTAGACTTAAAAGGAGCTTATCTGCACATCCCCATAAGGGAATCTTGCAGGGAATATCTATGTTTCATGGCAGGCTGTATGCACTATCACTTCTCTGCACTTCCCTTTGGCTTATCTACTGCACCCAGGGTATTCACAAAGTGCCTGGCTCCAGCCATTCAAATGTACCCATACTTGGACGATTGCCTGATTCAGGCGGACAGTCAGGAATTGCTACTTCAGTACCTGACGTTTGTAAAGAGACTCCTAACTGCTCTGGGGTATACCATCAATGAAAATAAATTACATCTGGTACCCAGCCAAAAGATTGTATTCCTGGGAGCAAGTTTGAACACAACTTCCCAGATGGCATTCTTCACTTCAGAAAAACAGGTTTATTTGACAAATTACTTCAAACTACTGGCCACCAAAACCCAGCTATCTGCAAGAAAAATACTGCAAGCCCTAGAGTTCATGGTCTTATGCATTCCCCTAATTCCAAATGCAAGACTGCATATGAGGAAACTTCAATGGTACTTAAAAAGTCGCTGGTGCCAACATTCTCAGGACCTGGAAACACTGATTCCCATCATTCCTTGTCTAAGGACAGAGTTCCTTTGGTGGACAGAGGCTTGTAACCACAACAAGGGACTCCCTTTCACTCAACCCCTCGCCACCCAAACCCTGACAACAGACGCATCAGACTATGCATGGGGAGCTCACATGGCAGGCAAATGCATTCAAGACAAATGGAGCCCAGGGCAAATTCGCCTGCATATAAATCAAAAAGAAATGTTAGCTGTAAAGAATGCACTGACAGCTTTCAAATGCCTTATCCTTCCAGGACAACTCCTGATAAGGACAGACAACACCACAGTTATGTGGTACATAAACAAGCAGGGGGGAACTCATTCCTGCCCACTTTGCAGGTTAGCCATGGCCCTGTGGAACAATGCCTTGAGCAATCAAGTGCACCTGCAAGCTCAGTTCCTGCCAGGCAAACAAAATTCACTGGCAGACGACTTAAGCAGAAATCTACTGGACCCACACGAGTGAAAACTGGAACCCAACTCATTCAAACTTCTAATCCACAGGTGGGGGACACCAGAGTTGGACCTCTTTGCTTGCCCCCAAAACCATCAGTTGAGCAAATTTTGCACCAAAACTCCCCACAGCCAAGCATGGAAAGTGGATGCCCTATCCTTTACATGGGAAAACTTCTCAATCTATGCCTTTCCCCATCTGCCCCTCCTCTCAAAAGTACTACTCAAGATCAAACAGGACAGGCCAAGGACTATCCTTATTGCACCAGACTGGCCACACCAGCACTGGTACCCATTCCTATGCAGTCTGACAGCAGTGCCAGCCTGGCACCAACATCAGACCCCCTCTCTGCTGTCCCAGCACGAGGGACAGATTTTGCATCCTCATCTGCAAACCTTGAACCTTGCAGCCTGGCTTATTCCATGAATACACCACCAGCAACCCTCAGCAAACAGGTGCTGGATGTCATCCTTGAGGCAGGAAGCCTAGTACTAGAAAATCCTATTCAGAAAAGTGGAAAAGATACTGTTCTTGTAGCCAGTCTCAAGGAAAGGACACAGCCATGCCCACCTTACCTAGCAGAGCTGCTCCACAAAGGCCTATCCTTCTCATCAATTAAGATTCATGCCTCTGCCATCTCAGCTCATTACAATACAGAGCCACCACTCTTCTCTCACCCTCTGATCAAACAGTTCCTGAGAGGAGCTACCACTCCTGCCTGGGACCTTAACTTTGTACTAGAGAAGTTCACGCTTCCCCCTTTTGAGCCTGCTGCTACAGTAGAGTTGAAATTCCTCTCTTGGAAAACAGCTTTACTTCTAGCCATCACATCAACAAGAAGAGTGTCCCTCAGGTCTAAACCATCATTTATGCCCGAGGTGGTATCCATTGTGGCTTTAAACGAATCCATCCATTTACCAACCTTTTTTCCTAATCCTCAGAATAAAGGGGAAAGGATCCTGCACTCCTTGGACGTGCACAGACAGCTCAGGTTCTACCTTGACAGACGAAGCCTTTCAGAAAAACTGACCAGCTGCTAGTCAGCTTTGCTACAGGGGCAGAAGGCAAGGCCATTTCAAAGCAAACCATTTCCAAATGTATAGCACACTGCATCCATTTCTGCTACAAACACCATGGAAAACCTATCCCACAGGGGATCAAAACTCATTCCACTAGAGCTGCCTCAACCCTGTACAGCATTTCACAGAGGAGTCCCTACCAGGGACATCCTGGAAGCTGCAACCTGGAGTTCTGTACACACCTTCACCAAGCATTACCACTTACCTATCTTTTCTAAATCCAGAGCTGGGTTTGCCACAGCAGTCTTACAAGGCCTGCTAGCCAGCCCTAATACTTCTTGACTGCTTCCACCTTTCCTCAGCTTTGGGAATCAACCCAAGTGTGATGACTGCAACAGTGAAACACGAAGGACATAGTACAATTGTGTACACTTACCATAAATGTAGATGTTCGAGTGTATTCACTGTTGCAGTCCTGGTTACCCTCCCTCCAGCCCCCTGATATCTCTATGCTTTCTACCTTTAATCTTTTTGGCCATATTTTATGGCTATGGTATTTACTTTTTATTGGAGGTGTTCCACACCATGTAATTGCTTCCTATTTTGGGAGCTCCTGACATCTGGGGCAAGAAAAACTGATGTAATTGCGTCGGCTGCATGTTTTATACCCCTGACGACCTGACATTATAGAAGAGGCGACAGCATCCGACACAGATATCCCAAAACTCTGGTATTCGGGCTGACTGAAGGCTATCTGCAGGCAGGTAACACAAGTGGGATGACTGCAACAGTGAATACACTCGAACATCTACATTTATGGTAAATGTACACAACTGTACTTTCCAAGTGGTGAGCTATAATGCTCATGAAATTCTTTTAATCATGGATAAGGATCGAAATTGGACAGTATGAATCAGAAGAAGTAGGATGTTTGCCTTCTTTTAGTATGACTGCTATCACTGCCACACTCCATGTCTCGGGAGGCTCAGACCCCCACTGGACCTGAGTCATCATAGTTACCTAGGGTCCCTCTAGTTCATTTCAAGCAATTTCAAAACATACATCGATGTACCATCTGGACCCAGAGATTTCCCTCCTTGATCTCTCAGCATTTTCTTCCACTTCTCCCTCATAATCTTGGTGGTCAACTTCTAACTTGTTTGTCCCCTAGTTTTTGCAGGGAGAGGTTGCCTAGGGTAGCTCTTTATTACTCTCCCCCAATGCTTATTATCCTGTGTGGAAGAACTTTCAGAATCACAGTTGAAGTGCTTTGCCATCCTCCTCCTTGTCTTCTCTTAATCTGATGATCTTTCTCTCTGCTTTCTATTGTTTCATTTTCACTGCTAGAGACCTTCAATGCTTTAACAGTATTTGCAAATTGAATTTACCTCCATGCATGCTTTTGAAGAATTCATTTCTGGTCAATCTGGCATTGCAGCTCCACCCTCAGTTCCCAAATTATGTTTCTGTCTTTCTCCAAGTATGCTCGTGGGAGTTGCTGCAACTACCTCAGTTCTTGTAGTAAACTTTTAAAACTTACCCTCTCTCTTCTCTGTTTATCTCAGAAATACAAAACTAGAGACGACTTAACAAATTCATTATTTCTCTCCCACCACTGATGTGTAAGGTTAACTATCCTTTTGAAAGAACTTTTAGCATTTGTTTCAGCCACTGCTTAAACTTGTTGTCATCCAGTAAATATGTGGAAAACATCCAATGCTTATCCTAGGACCGGGTCATATCAGATCTCATCTGCAAAAGTATAAGTGCATGGTCAGAAAAGGTAACCGGCTTATTTGGACTCGTTTAAGCAAGTACTTTTTATTTTTATAGTAAATGTCAGCTATTCCAACCCATTGTTTATATTGTGATAAGTAAAAGGTGTAGCCCTGGTCATGCATAACCTCATTAAAACTGTTCGAAACGCCTGCCAGTCCCAACTGTTTGTCAAAATACTTTAATTACTTACCTTGCGATATCAATCTTTTTTACGTGGGCTTCCTGAGACCTCGTCTGATGCCATCATTATGTTCCAGTCCATATGATTCATTTTATGGCTTCTGCAAAAGCTATAATTGCAGCTATCACTGATTTTTAGTTTGTTACCTGTATTCCTGGAGGTAAGTACATAGTCGACAGAGTAACTTTTTCTTCTCTCCAGAAACCCTTTACAGCTGTGGAACTGCCATTTCCATCATTTAATCGAGCCTGTATAGAAAAAAAAATTAAAACCCTGGAAGAGTAGGATCACCACACTCATCCCTTTCCCTCCAGGATATGCAGATTGCACTGCCATCTTATGCCAGCCTAGTGCAGTTTCTTATGTTCACCTCATCTAAGTGAGTCTCTTGCAGAGCCACCACTTTTGAGAGGTACCGCCTCTGATCTGTACTTTTTAATAGTTAAAAATAACCTGTTTTGTTTTACCGGGCTCCTAATTCCCTTCACCTTTCAGGGGAGGATGGTCCATCCCAGCCTATTCAAAGATCCCATTACAAATTTAAGTAGGAATCTACACTCTGAGGGCACTGTCCCCAAATCCTCCTGACCGTTATCAAGATCAGTACGATTACACTAAATTAAATATGCTTCTAAACTTTATGCTGTTGCATATCAGACAAATCATGTCAGCCCAATTTGTCAGTTAGGCTCAGGTCCAGCATCAAAGTTGCCAGCAACCAACAGCTTCCACAAACTTGAATACAAAAAGTTCACTGATTTTATTTATAAGTACGTACCAAAAGCTGTTGCAAAACATATTTACAGTATAACCAAAAATCAAAGCACTCTGAAGAAGGGAGCAACACCTCATTTCTGATGCTTACCCCAAGTGTAACTACAATCCAACAAAATTCAAGATAAAAATTCAGAAGTGTCTCGTCCCTTGAATTTAGATGCATAATCAATTGCCTAAAAACTGACTAAAGTTTTGAAAATCAGTCATTTATTCAGTTCTTTTACCGGGAGGAATTTACTGAGAAGTAATAGCTAATTTCCGAGGGCATCCTGAAATAACAGTAAGGGTATAAGAAACATGACTATTACAGAAATGATGCCTTGGATTGATGTGGAGTCTGACCAAAATGCTAGCTCATCTCTGAGGTGCTTGGTCTCAGGAGCGATTAAAGTAAGCCTTTTAGAACACCTAGATCTTAAGATATTGTGTTTTTCAAGAGAAGGAACACTACAGAGTTTTGAAGATTAGCAGGGCTAAACCTGAATAGTAATACAGTGGATATAAAAAGTTTACACACCCCTATTAAAATGCTAGGTTTTTGTGATATAAAAAATGAGACCACAATAAATCATTTCAAAACTTTTCCCACCTTTAATGTGACCTATAACCTGTACAATTCAACTGAAAAATAAATCCATTAGGGGAAAAATATAAAAAGTAAAAAAAAACCTTACAGTAAGTCAGTTGCATAAGTGTGCACACCCTTAAACTAATACTTTATTGAAGTACCTTTTGATGTAATTACAGCATTCAGTCTTTTTGGGTAGGAGTCTTATCAGCGTGGCACATCTTGACTTGGCAATATTTGCCCACTCTTCCTTGCAAAAGTGCTCCAAATGTGTCTGATTGCAAGGGCATCTCTTGTGCACAGCTCTCTTCAGGTCATCCCACAGATTTTCTATTGGATTTAGGTCTGGGCTCTGGCTAGGCCATTCCAAAACATTAATTTTCTTCTGGTGAAGCCATTCTTTTGTTGATGCTTGGGGTCATGGTTGTGTTGAAAGGTGAAATTTCTCTTCATCTTAGGCTTTCTAGCAGATGCCTGAAGGTTTTGGGGCAAAAGTGACTGGTATTTGGAACTGTTCATAATTCCCTCCACCTTGACTAAAGCCCAGTTCCAGCTGAAGAAAAGCAACCCCAAAGCATGATACTGCCGTGGGGATGGTGTTCTTTTGGTGATGCAAAATGTTGTTTTTGCACCAAACGTACCTTTTGGTATTGTGGCTAAAAAGTTCAACCTTGGTCTCATCAGACCATAACACATTTTCCCACATGCTTTTGGGAGACGATGTATTGTTTGCAAATTTTAGCTGGACCTGGATGTTTTTCTGTGTAAGAAAAGGCTTCCGTCTTGCAACCCTACCCCATAGCTCAGACATATGGAGAATACTGGAGATTGTAGTCGCATGTAGTACACAACCAGTACTTGCCAGAAATTCCTGTAGCTCCTTCAGGATTGCTGTAGGTCTCTTGGCAGCCTCCCTGACCAGTTTTCATCTTGTCTTTTCATTAATTTTGGAGGGATGTCCAGTTCTTTGCAATGTCACTGTTGTCCCATATTTTCTCCACCTTTTGATGACTCTTTACTGTGTTCCATGGTATATCCAATGCTGTGGACATTTTTTTGTACCCTTCTCCTGACCGGTACCTTTCAACAATGAGATCCCTTTGATGCTTTGTGAGCTCTCTGCAAACCACTGCTTTTGCTGTAGCAGGTAACTGAGTATATGTCAGGAAAATTCTACTAGGACAGCTGAAATTTATTTGGGGTTAATCAGGGTCTCTCTAATTGATGGCAGATGTGTACCCAAGAAGACTGACTGCTATAATTAAATCAAAAGGTGCTTCAACAAAGTATTAGTTTAAAGGTGTGCACACTTATGCAACCAGCTTATTGTACGTTTTTTATTTTTTATATTTTCCCCTAAAAGATTTGTTTGTTTTTCAGTTCAATTGTACATGTTATAGGTCACATTATAGGTGGGAAAAGTTTTGAAATGATTTAGTGTGGTCTCATTTTTTATATCACAAAAACCTGGCATTTTAACAGGGGTGTGTAAACTTTTTATATCCACTGTAGGTGCGTAACTAGCAGCAATGCAATTGAGAGAAAACATTTCCATATAAAAGAAGTGGAGTAGCAGAAAAAATGTTTTGTCCTTGGGGCTGGAAGAATGTCTCCTTTAACATTTTGGATGTATTTGCCAATGATGAGTGTAGCTTGGATTCAGGGAGTCCCCATTTTACCACTGGGGTGATGTGTGAGCATGTGCTAATGTTCTGCCAGAGAATCAGCTGTACTTATTAGTAAGAGCACAATCACCACTATCCTATATACCTCTCAACCCATTTCTCCCACTTTCTATTGTAAATATGTATGTAATGAAATATATAATTATTGCCTATTATTGCAGTGTATACAAGTATGACTCTGTGTGTTTACCTTTTTGCTGTTGTAATATAATATAGCAATAACCCAAGCCTGGGTGTGGGTAATGCTGGATTGACCAATGGTTGGCGTGGTTTGGTCATGAGGGCGAAGCCCGAGTGGCCAAACAAAGCCAACCGTGGGTAAATCCAGCATTACACACCAGAAGTGGTTATTGTAATTATAATGACATTATTTAAGAAAAAAAATAATTACTTTTCTTAAATAATGGCATTGTATAATGCCTCCTTGCTGCCCTTCCGCAGCTGTCTGGTATTCTGTGGCAGTTCTGATGTAGTGCGCATGCGTATGCCTACGCAGTACATCAGAGCTGTGGGCAAAAGCAACGGAGAAAGCAAGATCTCTGTTGCTTTTTACTGATGTCCTTCAAGGATGCATCTGCAGTCATAACAAATGGGTTGTCCTGTCGTCAGTCAGCCCTTCGGTCGGCCGGATTCCAAAGTCTGGGTCCGGCTTCGGCTGATGTCGCACTTCACCCGACATCATCTCTGCTGGTCTTCGGGTATAAAGGCATCAGCCGACGCCATTTTCCTCAGTCTTTCTTGCCGTGGCTCAAGCAAAAGCTGTTCGCAAGTGCCGGTCGGTCAGATCCAGAGATTACTACTACCGAATACTACTCAAGACTTCTAAAGCTAAGTACCCGCTGGGGACTCTTTCTTGCCTCAGCCGATGTCAGAAAAAGTAAATAACTGTTTAACTTGTGGGAAACAAATACCTCATAAAGATTTCCACTCTTACTGCCTACCTTGTTTAGGCCCAGACCACGACGTAGCAGCCTGTTCAGCCTGTGCTTCTTCAACCGACGAACGCTTAGGCGCCGGGTCGGAGTTTGCTGAACAGTTTTTCGCTCAGATTTTGCGTACATTATGCCGCCGGATCCTCCGACTACCCAAATTGTTAAAAACGCAAAGAAAAGACCGACACTCGCGGTCCGCGGTTTCGGCCGAAACCACGGTGAAGCAAGCCGCGAGTGTCTCGGTTTCGGCCGAAACCGAGAAAACGGGTCAATCTTCAGCCGAATCCACGACTACTACTGAGGCTCCTGCTACTTTAGTTGAATCGGCCTCTGAAGTTTTGCCTACTACTGTGGTTCCTCCTGAATTATCAGACACTATCCCTTTGGATGTCTCTATCCCAGCACGTGGTGCTGCTAGGCCTCCTGCAGCCATGTCTATAAAGGCCTTTGCCAGGGCTAAAGCAGCCAAAACTGTTAAATCAGTGCCTGTTAAGACCCCCTCACATAGGCCCTCTTCTAGTTCACAAATGCTTACTCTGGCAGAGGATTTAATCTCCTTAATTAGGGGATCCCAATCTCACCCAGACAGGGCCTCTCAGCCTCCAGAAAAGAGATCTAGAGCAGAGCCCCCCGAGCCAGTGTCCTCTGATGATTCTTCGGATGACTCAGACATTACAGATCAGCCAGAGGCTCCTTTTTCTACTTATGAAGATTCCGATGCTGAAGAATCCATTCCATCTGCCACTCCACCAGAGGAATTTTCCTTCGGGGAAACCTTACATGCCATGAGAGAACAATTCCAATGGCAGGGACAAGATTTCTCAGATTCAAGAAAAAGGCTTAGGACCTTTCTACACTTACCACAACATAGGCCCTTAGCTATACCTCCAGTTCTGCCTGTTGTGGATGATGCATTTAATGATGTTTGCACTGCTCCTGATACTTTACCTCCAGCCCCTGCCAAACCAGATAGATTTTACAGGGTGCCAGACACTCATCACCACCTATACAAGGCCCCACTTGCAGATCCTGAGACTATATCCCAGGGGCCTAAGGCAGTAGCTCGACCTCAGCAAAACCCTCCCTTCTGAAAGGGAATCCAGGTCCTTAGAGAGATGGGGGAAAAAGTTTACACCTCTGCTACTCTCTCAGCTAGAGCTTTAAACTGTCAGTTTTACATGATCCAATATCAAGAGTTTATGCTTGATCAGTTAACTAAGAAGCTGTCCTCTGATGACTCCTTAGATAAGAAATATGTTTTAGAAATGGTGAATAACATTCAGCAGGTTAGTAACCATTCTTTAAAATGTGGCTATGATGCACTGGAGGCTTCATTTAGATCAGCCATGACTGGCACAGTGATAAGAAGGCATGCATGGTTGAAGGAACAGGTTTTGCCGGATCATGTTAAAGCAAAGCTGTTAGATGCTCCTATGGATAAGGCCAGTCTATTTGGTACACCTGCTCAGCAAGTAATGAAGAAAATGGAAGAGAAGGCAAAATCTGTACAAACAGTTAAGGATTTCTTACAGGTTCAGCCCCCAAGGTTCAGCAGGAACTGGCCTGCCAAAAATTGGTCCTTTCCAGATTCCTCAAAATCTCAAAGAGGCAGGAATAGACGCTCCAGAGGCAGATATCAATCCAGAGGAGGTGCCTATAGAGGACGCCAGTGGCAAGGCAATAACCAGAGAGGCACAGACACAACCACTGCCACTGCAACAGGACAATCACAGTGACTTGACTCTGACACCGCCTACCAGGGAGCAAATAGCAGCACCTTTAGGCGGAAAGTTAGCCTTATTTTCGAAAAATTGGCACTATATCACAAAAGACAAGTGGATTTTGCAAACCATAGACCAAGGCTACAGGTTCCACTTCCACACCTTACCAGTAAAAGAGGAATGCCAAACCTACCTCCAAATCAAAAACAGAAGCTCTAAAGCAGATAGCTCAATTAACAAAAATGAGAGCTGTGGAAAGAGTACCAATAACACAACAGGGCAAAGGATTCTACTCCAGACTCTTCCTAGTACCAAGAAAAGAGAAAAGTTGGAGACCTATTCTCGACCTGTCCGCCTTAAACACATACATCACTGTACCAAAATTCAAAATGCTGACCCTACAGCAACTTCTTCCCATGCTGGGCAAGGAGTGTTGGCTGGTAACTCTAGATCTCAAGGAGGCATACCTGCACGCCCCCATACGACCAAATTGCAGAAGATACCTCAGATTTCTTGCAGGATCAGAGCATTATCAATTCTCAGCATTGCCCTTTGGCTTATCTACTGCACCCAGAGTATTCACAAAATGCCTGGCATCAGTAATCGCTCATTGCAGGCTACAGGAATCCAAATTTATCCATACCTGGACGACTGCCTGTTACAAGCGGACAACAAAAGCAAGCTGACAACAGATTTACAAAGAGTCATTTGCTTACTACAAGCCCTGGGATACACAGTCAATTTAAAAGTCAAGACTGATACCATCCCAGACAAGAACATTCTTGGTGGAATTGGATACAGTAAAACAAATGGCATTCCTAACTGCAGAAAAACAAGCACAACTCCCTCTTTACTTCTTGGCATTAACAAAGCAGCACAAACTAACAGCAAGAAAAGTACTGCAGGCCTTGGGCTTCATGGCATCATGCATAATCCTGGTCCCCCATGCCAGACTGCATATGTGAAAACTACAGTGGTACCTAAAGAATTTATGGTCTCAACACAGGCACAGCTTAGAAACCGAAATCCCAATAATTCCATGCCTGAAGCAAGAGTTTCTATGGTGGGCTCAAGCATGCCAGTCAAACTCAGGCTTGCCCTTCCACAACTCTCAAGCAAACCAAACCATCACAACGGACGCCTCAGACCTAGGCTGGGGGGGCGCACATGTTGGACAAGTGCATTCAAGGATTGTGGACTCCAGACCAGCTGCACCTGCACATAAACCAAAAAGAAATGCTGGCAGTAAAACTAGCAATCCAGAAATTCAAACCATTCCTCAAAGAAGGACATTTAATGATAAGGACAGACAACACCACAGTCATGTGGTACATCAACAAACAGGGAGGGACTCATTCATACCCCCTATGCAGAATGACTCTAGACCTTTGGAATATGGCTCTGAGCTACAACATCCAGTTACAGGCAATATTTGTGCCGGGAAAAGAAAACACCCTAGCAGACATGTTAAGCAGAACCACCTCGGATGCTCACGAATGGATGCTACACCCGGACATCTTCAAGGCCATCACAAAGAAATGGGAATGCCACAAATAGACCTATTCGCATCCCCACTCAATCACCAGCTCAAAAAATTCTGCACAAGGACATGCCACCCACTAGCATGGAAGGTGGACTCACTATCCTTCAGCTGGAAAGGCCTGACAGCATATGCATTTCCACCTCTTCCTTCGATGCACAAGGTACTGCTGAAAATCAAAGAGGAACGTCCAAGGATAATTCTGATAGCTCGAATTGGCCAAGACAACACTGGTATCCTTTGCTGAGGAGCATGTCTCAGGAGAATGTGGCCAATACCCTGATGCCTTTGATGTTAACTCAGAACAACTACAACATCATGCACCCAAACCTAAAACCTTGCAACTGACTGCCTGGAACATCACATAACAGCTACTAACCCAGACTTATCCCAAAGGGTTAAAGACATTATCCTTGAAGCCCGCAGACCTTCAACAAGAAGGAACTATGCAGGAAAATGGAAAAGGTTTGTCATTTGGAGTACTGAAAGAGGAAAAGATGTCTCGAACATAGATATTGCTAACATCCTGGAGTATTTGGCAGAGCTTCTACATACGGGCCTGTCCTATTCCTCCATCAAGATACATGCATCAGCTATTTCCGCAGAATACAGCTTCGATCCACCTGTCTTTTCTCATCCTCTACTCAGGCAATTCCTCAGAGGGATCAAGAATGTAAAACCTCCTAGGAAACCACCATTACCAGCATGGGACTTGAACTTCGTGCTAGAAAAATTGACACTACCTCCATTTGAACCAGCAGCAACAGCAGATCTTCAACACCTATCATGGAAAACTGCTTTCCTACTGGCAATTACTTCAGCAAGGAGGGTTTCGGAACTACAGGCCTTAATGGCAGTACAACCCTTCCTAATCTTCCATCAAGATAGAGTGTCCATGAGAACTAATCCTACATTTATGCCTAAGGTGGTATCCAGAGTGTCCTTAAACCAGGCAATCCACCTACCTACCTTCTTTCCCAATCCACAGAACAGGGGGGAAAGGCTGCTGCATACCTTGGATGTACATAGACAGTTACGCTACTACCTGGACAGAACCAAAAGTAACAGAAAAACTGACCAGCTTTTAGTAACCTATGCAACAGGAAGGTAAGGAAAAGCAATTTCCAAACAAACAATCTCCAAATGGATAGGAAATGGCATAAGATTCTGTTACTCCTACCATGGAAAACCAGTTCCACAGAACATAAGACCTCATTCTACAAGGGCTACAGCCACTACCACAGCTTTCTTACGAGGAGTGGCAACCAAGGACATTATTGAGGCGGCTACTTGGACCTCCGTGCATACATTTGCCAAGCATTATAATTTACCTCTATACTCTAGATCCCGAGCAGGGTTTGCCACTGCTGTATTGCAAGGGATCCTAACTACACCATACTTCTTCTTCCTCCTCCCCTAGTTTGGCTATGGTATTCTACCCATTTGTTATGACTGCAGATGCATCCTTGAAGGACATAGTACAGTTTTGTACCTACCATAAATGTAGATGTCCGAACAGGATAGCATCTGCAGTCAGGATTACCCACCTCCTTCCCTCTGTGGTACTCCTAGGGTATTTACCCTCCTAATAGCTAGCTGGGGGGAGTCTCTTATGGTGTATTTGTTTGTATATATGTACATACATGCTTATTTGTTATGTTTGCCTTCTACTATTTTGGAAACATTGGCATTTATCCAAAATTTAGCTTTCCTAGAGGGCAACTGGCATCTGGGGCAAGAAACACTGAGGAAAATGGCGACGGCTGATGCCTTTATACCCAAAGACCAGCAGAGATGACGCCGGGTGAAGTGCGACATCAGCGGGCCGGACCCAGACTTTGGAATCCGGCCGACCAAGGGCTGCCTGACGACAGGACAACCCATTTGTTATGACTGCAGATGCTATCCTGTTCGACATCTACATTTATGGTAGGTACAAAACTGTACTTTCGCTATGTTAAATGGGTTTAACATAGAGACAGCTTTAAAAAGCAACAGAGAATCGCCGTTGCTTATTTTAAAGTTGTCTCGCCATGCTAAAACCATTTAACATAGCGGGGCAGGTTTTAAAAAAGCAATGGAGAAATCAAGATCTCCGTTGCTTTTACATTTTCGCTATGTTAAACTCCTTTAACATAGCGAGCCAGCTTTAAAAAAAGGAACGGCGATCTCCATTGCTTTTTTAGTCTCGCTATGTTAAACTCCTTTAACATAGCGAGACAGTTTTAAAAGACTTATAATAATGGAAAAAGTCCGGCGACGGACCTTTTTCCATTAGTGTAAGTCGATTTACAACGTGCATGCTGACCAATCAGCGTGCATGTTTTGGAATATTAATGGGGGGTCATGGTATAATATAGCAATAACCCATGCCTGGGTGTGGGTAATGCTGGATTTACCCACGGTTGGTGTGGTTTGGTCACGAGGGCGGCCGAGTGGCCAAACAAAGCCAACTGTGGGTAAATCCAGCATTACCACCCATAAGTGGTTATTGTTGTTAATGACATTATTTAAGAAAAAAAATAATTACTTTTCTTAAATAATGGCATTGTATAATGCCTCCTTGCTGCCCTTCCGCAGCTGTCTGGTATTCTGTGGCAGTTCTGATGTGTTGCGCATGCGTATGCCTACGCAGTACATCAGAGCTGTGGGCAAAAGCAAGATTTCCGTTGCTTTTTACAAACTGTTTTGCTATGTTAAATGGGTTTAACATAGCGAGACAGCTTTAAAAAAAAACAATGGAGAATCTCCGTTGCTTTTTTTAAAGCTGTCTCGCTATGTTAAACCCATTTAACATAGTGAGACAGTTTTGAAAAAAGCAACGGAGAAAGCAAGATCTCCGTTGCTTTTTACAAATTGTCTCGCTATGTTAAAGGAGTTTAACCTAGAGAGACAACTTTAAAAAAAGCAACGGAGATTCTCCGTTGCTTTTTTTATAGCTGTCTCGCTATGTTAAACTCGTTTAACATAGCGAGACAGTGTGAAGCAACAGAGATCTTGCGTTCTCCGTTGCTGTAAAAAAAGAGTTATAGTAATGGAAAAAGTCCATGCGACCGAACCTTTTTCCATTACTATAACTCTGATTTACAATGTGCATGCTGACCAATCAGCATGCGCGTTTTTGAATATTAATGGAGGGGTCGTTGTATAATATGGGATGTTAAGTTGTCAATCTCGCCTTCATTCTTGCTGGATGGGTTCGGAGCCGATCCTCGGCTCCGACTCGGCACTTGCTTTAGCTCGAGAACTCCTTTTACCAGCTTGAGGCAACCCTATATCCCATGATGCAAGGCGGAACTACCTCAGATCTCGTTTGCCGCTTAGCGAAAGAGGTCTCCTTTGCCAGCTGAGGTAAGTTTTTTCTTGTTAAAGAAGAAAAAGTTCAGTTAGGGGTTTATTTTTTCCCTTTAGTGTTAGATTAGCCTGTACTTAGTTACAGCCCACCCTATTCCCTTCCTTTTAAACTTTTATAATAGTTTTCAGTTTAAAGTTTTAGTCAGGCCTAGTTCCCAAGTTATTCCCTTCCTGTGTGTCTGTGTAGGGATTAAGTTGTGTGTTTGTGGGGACTGTTTGTGTCTATCCTTTTTAGGATGTCTAGAGAAGGCAAGGTCTCAGGCTTCAAGAAGTGTGACCAGTGCTGTCAGAAAATGTCCCTGACAGACGGTCACACTTCTTGTGTGTATTGCCTGGGGCCTTTGCACCTGCAGGACTCCTGTGCTGTGTCATGCTTTTAGCCAGAGAGTCCTGCAGGAAAGGAGGAACAAATTAATCCTCCAAGGTTTACTTAAACCTGAAGGTTCTCCTCCTAAGTCAGGGGCAGGAAAACCTCTTAAGCCACCAAAGGTTCAGGCTACAGTGTCCAAGCCTCCTCCGGTGGCTCCGCCTCCGGAGCAGATATCGGCCGGCTGGAGTCGATACTTCTTCTGTTAGAGTAGTGGGTTCGTGCCACCGCTCCGATACCCTGACTACTGTGGCCTTGTCGGCTGGAGCCGACACTTTATCAGCATCGGGCGAGATATCCTCGGCTCCATCTGGGGTTCAAGGGACTTCGGCCCGATGGCTTCGACCCGTAAGAGATCCGGTCCCCTTACTAAGTATTCACTCGGCCCGGGTCTCCTCTTTTCGGAGCGGAGCCATCGGAGCCGATCTTGAGATCTTCCAGGCTGTCTGACCACGATTTGGAGAGGGTGGTAAGCAGGCTGTTGAAGTCTCAGGCACTGGCCCAAATGCTCCATAGCCCGCCTCAACAGACTTTGGCTATAGCCCCGATTCTTGAGATTCCTCCTCCTACTCCACACCAGAGTTCGAGCGGAGCTTCTTGGGACAGCGACTGTTTCGATGCCGGAGCCGATACATCCTTCGCCCGCTGCCTTCGCTCCGATCTCCTCCTTGAGACCTTCCTTGGAGGGATCCGGTCGCCGGGTTTCCACTGTCGGCTCCGAGGGGCTAGTGGCATCGGACCCTTGTCCGACCCGCTCTCCCTCTGGGCTTCGCTTTGGTAAGCTCGGCGCCGACATCGGCCTCGAGCCTTCTCTCTCCTTGGAGCCGACCATTCCTGTTTCTTCTCGGAGCGGGTGTGTTCAGGTCTCCCGGGAGAGGAGCCTTTGAGGTGATGAGGAGTGTCCTGGCCTCTGAGCCTGGTCAACGGTCTATCCCTCTAGCTCCTCCCTCATCAGTGCCTGCAGATGCCTCTTGCCAGCCTCTTGCTCTCAGGCCCAGGGATCCATCACCCCAGGTTTCCCCACTGGGAATTTCCTCCTCTTCGAGGTTTCTCCTGACCCTGCAGGGGAACCCCTCGGAAGAGGCGTAAGAGGAAACACACAGACTCCCTGAGTCTACTACATCTGATACCGACTTAGATGAGTCGGAGGGTTCCCACGGTCCCCTCTGAGGATGTCTCATTTTCAGACATCCTTGAGCTCCTCAAACAGAGGGGAATTGGCCTCCATTGACCCCTCCGAGGATGAGTCGGTATACCTGGAGGCTTTGGATCCCGACCCTCCACCTCCTGGGTGTCTCCGCCTTCGACCCTCTCATGCAGGTAGTGGCTCGGGCGTGGCTCAGATTCTGTGGAACCTGTCCCCAGGAGACCATCCAAGTTCATCACGGCCCCTTCGGATAAACAGTTCCTGTCCAAAGGTGTCTCTGTGGATGCTATGGTGGTAGCGGCCACTAAGAAGGAACTGGCGGATCCTTCAGTACCTGTCCATCCTCCTAATAAGGATTCTAGGACCATGGACAGGTATGGAAAGCGGATGTTTTCTTCAGCGACCTTTGCTATGCGCTGAATTACCTTTGTCACTTCACCAGGCTTCAGCGAGATATTCTCAAGGAACTGGGAGAAGTAGTCCAGTATCCTTCTGCTGCTGGGGCTCAGGAAAAGATTGCCTCACAGCTTGCTATCCTGAATTCCATATCTAACTCCTCCATGCGGCTCATATCTTATGGCCGATGGAGCGAACGCCAGGCACAGGTGTTGCTCTTAGACGCCAAGCCTGGATGCGGCTGTGTAATTTTGCGGACCCCTTTAAGGTCCTTCACCAACACCCCTTTGACGGTTCGGCTTTGTTCGGACCTCAGGTGAAGGATACTTTGACCAGATGTGAGCAGGACGGTAAAACTGTTTCTGCCGTCGGAGTCCAGTTTTCCACTCCTTCTAGACCATATCGCAAGGGTCAGAAGGGGGGGAAGATGTTCCGTAAAGCCCAAGGAGCTACACGGACACGTGGTCAGTTTACCCCAGAGGCAGAGGGGTAACAATAATAGACGCCGCCCTAGAGGCAGGGGGGTCCTCAGAACCAGGGCAACAGGAGTCTCTTCCTGAGAAGCCCTTTCAGCATCCCTGAGGTGTTGCCCGACTGTCCACCCTTGGAGGCAGTCGGAAGAATTTCGCTGTACCCAGTAGCCTGGCAATCCCTATCACAAGAGAAGTGGGTACAGTCGATCATATCCGAGGTTACAAAATCCCTTGAAGGTTTCCGTACCTCTACAATCCCTTCCAGACATCTCACCCGGTCAAAGGGATTTGGCAAGACAGGAAGTTTCAAAACTCCTGGAAAAAGAGCCATCCAAACAGTGCCGGCAGACCAAGTAGGATCCGGCTTCTACTCAAGATTCTTTTGGTCCCCAAAAGGACGGAGATTGGAGACCAATACTAGACCTAAGCAGACTAAACAAGTCTGTCAAAAGGCAAGATTCGGATGGTCACGCTGCAATCCATTCTGCCCTTTCTGGGCAAGGACAACTGGATGTGCTCTATAGACCTTCAAGATGCGTACTATCACATAAAGATTCACAGGCGGCTCCAGAAGGTTTCTCCGCTTTCGGCTGGGAGCCAGTCATTACCAATTCAGAGCACTGCCCTTTGGCCTCACTTCAGCCCCAGAGTGTTCACCAAATGCATGGCAGTGGTCACAGCTCACCTGAGACGTCGAGGATTCCAGGTGTTTCCTTATTTGGACGACTGGCTCCTCTCCGCCACCTCAAGCATCAGCTTCTTGGTCCAGAGACTACACCCTACAGCTTTGCAAGAGACTAGGAATTTGGTAAATTTGAAAAATCCTCTCTGCTGCCTTGCCAATCTATCACCTTTATAGGCAGAGTTAAATACCGTCAAAATGTTAGCCAGGCTAACAGATCAAAGGATTCTGGACATCCAGAAATTTGTTCAGCTTCTGTTACAAAGCAACAAGATCAAAGCCAGGTTTGTCTTGAAGGTTCTAGGCCTAATGGCTGTGGCCATTGTTCTTCTTCCACTGGCTCGCTTCCACATGCGTCTCCTGCAGTGGATGTTATTCACGCAGTGGTCGTACCACGATCTGCCCATGAGACACGAAATCTTGGTAACACAGTCGCAGGGCTCATCTACGATGGTGGATATCTTCCCTCTTCTTCATCAGGGCCGACCCTTTGTTCCCCTCCTCCAGTTGCCACAGTCACCACGGATGCCTCTCTGATCGGGTGGGGGCATTATCAGGGCAGGATGGTCCACGGACGTGGCAACCCATAGAATACCACCTGCACATAAATGTCCTGGAGATGAGAGCAGTGCTTTTAACGTTGCAAGCCCTCGACGACTTTCTTCCCACAGGGACTATTGCAGTACAGACGGACAACATGTCCGTGGTCTGGTACATCAACAAACAGGGCGGAACCAGGTCCTATCCCTTATGTCGAGAAGCTCTCAGACTTTGGCAATGGGCGATCTCTTCTCAGCGGTTTCTGATAGCAACGCACATCCCGGCAGGTCCAACCTATTGGCGGACAGGCTAAGCAGATCTATTCTGATGCCTCACGGTGGTCTCTCAATCAATCTGTAGTGGATCAGATTTTTCTGAAGTGGGGCACCCTTGTTGCGATCTTTTCGCTACCCTCAAAACAGCAAGTGCCCAGATTACTTCACACTATTTCCTCTTCCAGGCCAACCCTTGAGAGACTCTCTAACCCAGGATTGGCCTCGGGACTTCTTTATGCTTTTCCTCCCTTTCCATTGATTCCACAAGTCATTCAGAAAGCCACCGTTTTGAGAGCCAAATTGATCCTCATTGCTCCATATTGGCCTCGACAAATTTGGTTTCCGTCTCTACATCATCATCTTCTGGTGCAGCCCTGGCATCTGGACCCAGTTCGGATCTTTTGATCCACCAGTCGGGTCAGCAGCACCGGGCCATTCATTCTCTCAACCTCACTGCTTGGTTGCTCCACTTCCTTCCCTAGCCAGGCTACCAATGATTTCTGACTCAGTCAGAGACATTTTAGTGTCTTCTTTAAAGTCGTCCACTAGAACTGTTTATGCTAGCAAGTGGCGGCGTTTTTTGGGCAAACACCAGAAATATTGATCCTTTTACCGCTCCTGTACATTCTGTTTTGGATTTCCTGGCGGAGGTTTTTCATTCGGGATCTTCGTCATCTACAGTCAAAGTACAACTGGCTGATATTTCCAAGTATCATGTTGGCTTGCATGACAATAACATCATGTCTCATAGGTTATGCAAAGCCTTTTTAAGAGGAGTTTTTCTCCTAAAACCGCCTGTGAAACATCCTCCTCCGCAATGGGATCTAAACTTAATGTTGGCATCCCTAATTCTACCTCCTTCGAACCGTCTGCTACGTGTTCTTTAAAGTTATTGACGTGGAAAACTATATTTTTACTGGCTGTTACTTCTGCAAGAAGAGTTTCTGAGATTCAGGCCCTCTGTATTCGTTCACCTTATCTGGTTTTCATAAGGATAGGGTTTCGCTCAGAACTAACCCTTCCTTTCTTCCCAAGGTTGTATCTCAAACCAATATTAACCAATCTATTGATCTACCAGTTTTCTTTCCTAACTATTCTGACAGAGCTGAACAGAAGCTGCATTTTTGGATGTTCATCGTCAGCTCAGGTACTACTTGCATAGGACTAAACAAATTAGAAAATCAGACCAATTGTTTGTCTCCTATGCAGAAAACAGGTTAGGTCTTCCAGTTTCTAAAGTGACCTTATCTAGATGGTTGACTTCCACCATTTCCTATGTGTACTCTCTAAGGGGCAAACAACTATCTTCTAAGCCAAAAGCACATTCGACCAGGAGTCTATCCACTTCTGTAGCCTTTCAGGATAGACTTCCCATTGACACTATTTGTGCAGCAGCTACTTGGGCCATGCCTCATACCTTTGTGTCTCATTACAAGTTGGATTTGGCCTCCAGAGATAGGGCCAGTTTTGGTTCCACAGTTCTCAAGAGTCTGTTCCATTGAGCCACCCGGGATACAGGTGCTAGGACGGTCCCATCCAGCAAGAATGAAGGCGAGATTGACAACTTAACATTTAGAAGTTATGCACCTACCATAACGTTCCATGTTAGTTGTCTTCTCGCCTTCTTTCTTGCCCCTCCCTCCTTCCCCTGGCCTGGACAGATCTTGGAGAGTTCCTATTAGATTGCTTCCTCTGGAGCATTGTTATGAGGACTTCTTTTAGGAACCATGGTTCCTAATTATGTTAGGATAGTCTTTAGCAGGGTCAGTTAGCTGCCAAACGAGATCTGAGGTAGTTCCGCCTTGCATCATGGGATATAGGGTTGCCTCGAGCTGGTAAAAGGAGTTCTCGAGCTAAAGCAAGTGCAGTCGGGCGAGGATCGGCTCCGAACCCATCCAGCAAGAAAGAAGGCGAGAGAAGACAACTAACATGGAACGTTATGGTAGGTACATAACTTCTAATTATTCAATCTGTTGCTTTTCAAAATATTTGTTGTGTGTAGTTATGCATTGTGTTGGTCTCTCATAATATTTGCTGTCTGAATGTTCATAGGCCGACTGAAATTGATCAGTAGTGATCAGTGCTCTACCCTGGCTAATGATTTTAAATAAATGAATGAATGAATAAAATGTTGCACTTCTTAAAAGACTGTTCTTTAGAAAAAGGCTGCCTAGATTTATTTTATTGATCTTCCTTGAAAAGATTAGTAGGAACATCTTCTGCGGTGAAACATAGTTAATAATTGTCTTAAAACCTTTTTTTTTTCATGAGAACCATATATATTCTTTTCCCATGACAGCAATATATATTCAGAAAGCCTACTGAGTTTCAGAGAAAGGGAGACTGCCTACTTGTAAGTGTTATAGTATTGGATGTAGTCAGATGTCCTTCAAGGATGCATCTGCAGTCATAACATATGGGTTGTCCTGCCTCAGGCAGCCCTTCGGTCGGCCGGATTCCAAAGTCTGGGTCTGGCCTCGGCTGATGTCGCACTTCACCCGACGTCATAGCTCCTGGGGTATAAAGGCATCAGCCGACGCCATTTTCCTCAGTCTTTCTTGCCGCGCGGTGCCCGAAGCAGAAGCTGTTCGCAAGTGCCGGTCGGTCAGATCCAGAGATTTCAACTACCGAAGACTTCTAAAAAAGCTAAGTACCCCGTTGGGGACTCTTTCTTGCCTCAGCCGATGTCAAGACAAAGTAAATAATTGTTTAACTTGTGGGAAACAAATACCCCATAAGGATTTCCACTCTTACTGCCTTCCTTGCTTAGGCCCAGACCACGACGTATCAGCTTGTTTAGCCTGTGCTTCCTTCAACCGACGGACACTTAGACGTCGGTCGGAGTTTGCAGAAGAGTTTTTTGGCTCCGCTTTTGCATATAACTCCGACTACACATTTAGCTAAAAAACGCAAGGAAAAGGACCGAGACCTTGGTTCTCCCTTCGGCCGAAAGCATGCCTCCGACAACCGAGGCCACACAGGCCATGACTGAGTCGGCTACAGAAATTCCTACTGAAGAAGCAGGCACACAAGATTTGTCCGACACTATTCCGTTGGACATCCCGTTGGACATCTCTACTCCTGCACGTGGGGCAGCTAAGACCCCCTGCTTCTATGTCTATCAAGGCCTTTTCCAGGGCTAAAGCAGCAAAACTTTCCAAGGCCTTACCTACAAAGGCTCCCTCTCACAGGCCTACTTCAAGTTCTCAGATTCTCAGCCTTGCTGAGGACCTTATTTCTCTGATCAGGGGATCCCAACCTAACCCAGACAGGGCCTCACAAGCCCCTCCTGAAAAGAGGCCTAGGACTGAACCCCCTGAACCTCTCTCCACTGACTATTCCTCGGATGGTTCAGATTTATCTGACCATCAGGAAGGCCCATACTCACCTTATGAGGATTCTGATGCAGAAGACTCCATCCCTTCAGCCTCTCCTCCAGAAGAATTTTCATTTGGGGAAACCCTACACTCTATGAGGGAACACTTCCAATGGCAGGGTCAGGATTTTTCTGATTCTAGGAAAAGGCTAAGGACTTTCTTGCACTTACCACAGCATAGGCCTTTAGCCATACCACCTGTACTATCAGATGTTCTTCATCTCACATTGCTGCAGTCCTTACACTTGGGTAGTCCGCTGTCCTCGGTCGGCCCGAATATCAAAGTATAAGGCTGACGTCGGTCAAGGCGCATTTGACTGACATCAGGACGTCAGGGTACAAATGCGCATGACCGACGTCATATCCTCAGTCTTTTTTGCCGCATGGTCCGATGCAGAAGCAGCATTGCAAGTGCCGGTTGGCATTCTGAAATTTTTCGATTCCGGAGTTTCAGACCGAGTCAAAGTTGGCTAAGTACCCGTTAGAATATTTTCGTTTTCTTGCCTCAGTGGTTTACGGATGTCAGAAAAAGTGAATAATTGCATTTCTTGTGGGAAACAGATACCGCATAGAGATTATCATACTTTGTGTATTCCTTGTTTAGGGCCTGAGACCGACGTTGTTGGGTGTCGCTCTTGTGCTAGATTCAATAAACGCACTATAAAGAGAAGGTTGGATTGTGCCAGGTTAGTCTTTGGGAAGCGGTGCAATTATAAAATGCCGTCGGATGCTCCGACGCCCGCTTCTTTGAAGAAGCGCAAGGACAAAGCAGTTAAGCCTAGGCTGGAAGAACCGTCTGTACCGGACGCCGGTTCTTTAGAGGTGTCGGTGGAGCCGGTGGTTCCACCGGAGATTTCTTTAAGTTCCCAGGGAGAGACTTTGTTATTGCAGGATGTGGCCTCTCAGGAGGCAGGTCAGGCTGAAGGGGCTTCTCAGGTTACTATACTCCCTCCCTTCCTAGGGTGGTTAGGCCCTCTCCTTCTGTTGCCAAGGCTTCTCCCAGAGGCAGGCCAGGTTTAGCTTCAGTTGGTGTCACCCCTAGTTCTTCAGGAACTGTGCCCAAGAAGCATATGCTTAAAATGGCAGAAGATTTGATTACTTTGATTAGGGTTCTTTGCCCCTCCTGATAAGAGACCTAGGGTGGAGCCTGAGCTAGGAGTTTTGAGCAGGCTTGGATGTTTCAGAGTCTTCGGCTGAAGACTTGCAGGAGTATTCTCCTTATTCTGATTCTGATGTGGATGATTCTACTCCTTCTGCTTCTCCTCCTGAGGATTTTTCTTTCAGAAACTCTTCATTCCATGAGGGAGCATTTTAAGTGGGAAGGTCAGGACTTCTCTGATTCCAGGAAAAGCCTTAGGGAATTTTTGTTTTTACCCCAGCATAGGCCTTTGGCTATACCTCCTGTTTTGGATGTGGTGGAAGATGTTTTTACAGAGGCTTCTCTTAATCCTGATTCTTTGCCTCCTGCTCCTGTTAAACCGGATAGGTATTACAGGGTGCCTGAAGCTCATAAGTATCTTTTTAAGAGTCCTAGGGCAGACCCAGAAACTGTTAGTCAGGGGCCTAAAGGTGTTAAGGCTTCTGTTGTCAAGAATCCGGTTCCTTCTGTTAAAGAGGCCAGGGCTTTGGATAGATGGGGAAAGAAAGTTTATACTTCTTCCACTCTAGCTATGAGGGCTTTGAATTGCCAGTTTCACATGTTGAAATACCAAAACTATCTCCTTTCACAATTGAAGTCTAAGGTTGAGGCTCTGGCGGAAGGTATTGATTGTAAAGAGTTGCAAGATTTAGTACATGTTTCTGAACAGGTGGGTAAGCATTCTTTGCAATGTGGTTTTGATGCTGTACAGGCCTCGTCTAGGGTGGCTGCCACTGGGTCAGTTCTTCGCAGGCACGCCTGGCTGAGAGATCAGAATTTATCTGACCATGTTAAAACAAGGATTTTAGATGCTCCTTTACAATCTGATGTGTTGTTTGGTTCTCCTGTTGAGGCAGTTTTAAAGAAAATGGAAGACAAGGCTAAGTCTATGCAGACTGTTAAAGATTTTTTGCAGGTTCAGCCTCCAAAGTTTAGTAGAAATTGGCCTACTAAGGGGTGGACGTATCCTTCTTATGATTCCCAGTCTAGGGGTAGATCTAGACGTGGTAGGGGCAGAGCTCAAGGCTCTTTCAGGCCTAGAACAGGAGTTCTCCTGCACAGTCTTTGGGTGAGGGCAGGGGTCAGTCCTTTCGTAAACAGACCCAATGACCTACCTTTTCAGCTGCCAGAGCCTTCTCATCTGGCAGCACCTTTGGGAGGAAGGTTGGCACTTTTCAAAGAAAATTGGAGTTTAATTACCCAAGACAGATGGGTATTGGATATCATACACCACGGTTACAGGTTTTATTTCCATACCTTGCCTCCTTTCAAAGGCATGCCAGACGTTCCTCCTCCACAAAGAATAGAGGCTCACAAGCAAATTTCTCTGTTACTCCAAATAGGGGCCATTCAGCCGGTCCCTATGCCAGAAGTGGGCCTAGGATTTTATTCTCGCCTGTTCCTAGTACCAAAGAAAGGGAACACGTGGAGACCAATTTTGGACTTATCTATCCTCAACACTTATCTGGACATTCCCAAATTCAAAATGTTGACGTTGCAGCAGCTTTTACCTCTGCTGGGCAAAGATCATTGGATGGTAACTTTGGATCTCAAGGAGGCTTATCTTCATGTTCCTATCAGACTGAGTTGCAGGAAGTATCTGCGTTTTCGAGCTGGGACTTCTCATTATCAGTTCTCTGCATTGCCCTTTGGCTTATCTACTGCCCAGAGTGTTCACGAAAGTTCTGGCTCCAGTGATAGCTTTCCTCAGGTTAAAGGAATACAGATCTATCCTTATTTGGACGATTGCCTGATTCTGGCTCAAGGAAGGGACGAGCTTCTTCATCATTTGGATTATGTGATAGCAGTGCTAAGATGCCTGGGGTATTCTGTGAAGGAAATAAAGTCCAGTCTAGTACCCTCTCAGGACATGTGCTTTCTGGGTGTGAGACTGAATACAGCATCCCAGATGGCCTTTTTGACCCCGGACAAACAAAAGAATCTTTCCCTTTACTTTCATCAGTTGTCTCATCAGTCCAGGCTGACTGCAAGGACAGTCCTTCAAGCCTTGGGCTTCATGGCATCTTGTATTCTGGTGCTTCCCAATGCCAAACTGCATATGCGGAAGCTACAATGGTATCTCAAAAATGTATGGACACAGCACTGCCAGGATTTGGACACTGTCATTCAAATAATACCTTGCATTCAAAAGGAATTTTTGTGGTGGGCTCAGGAATGTCACCTAAACAAGGGACTCTCTGTGACCCAGCCAGAGGCGAGTCAGATTCTAACGACAGATGCCTCAGACAAAGCTTGGGGAGCTCATCTGAATGGAAAATGGATACAAGACAAGTGGCCTGCCAGACTACAACATCTACATATCAACTTGAAAGAGATGTTAGCAGTCCAGTTTGCATTAATAGCCTTCAAGGATTTACTTCTTCCAGGGCAGGTGTTGATTCTAACAGACAACACAACTGTCATGTGGTACATCAACAAGCAAGGCGGAACACATTCTTATCCCCTATGCAGGCAAGCAATGATTTTGTGGGAGACTGCTCTCAGTTTACAGCTAAATCTTCAGGCAAGGTTTCTGCCGAGCACAGAACTCCTTAGCAGATGTGTTGAGCAGACAAATTATGGATCCCCACGAGTGGAAATTGGATCCTCATGTATTTCAGAAATTGACAGTGTCATGGGGAACTCCAGACATAGATCTGTTCGCTTCTCCACTAAACCACCAGCTGCCAAAGTTTTGCACAAAAGGTTTCATCCCACAGCTTGGAAAGTGGATGCTCTTTCTTTCAATTGGAGCAATCTTCATGTGTATGCCTTTCTGCCTCTGCCTCTCCTCCCAAAGGTACTACTAAAGGCCAGACAAGACAAGCCAAGGATGATTTTGATAGCTCCAGATTGGCCTCGACAGCATTGGTACCCATTACTGAGAAGCCTGGTACGGAAACCTCCATGGCCTTTGCCTTCGATTCCACACCTGTTGTCTCAGGAGGACAGTCATTTGCTCAATGTCAAGCTTCACACTCTGCACCTAACAGCCTGGCATATTCTGTCTTGAACCATAGTGGGCCTCCACTTCCACAGCAAGTTTTGAATGTTATTTTGGAAGCTAGAAGACCTAGTACAAGGAAAGTGTACGCAGATAAATGGAAGAGATTTTTATTTTGGAGTGCAGCAAAGGATTTTGATGTTTCTGAGCCTAATTTGAGTGTGGCTCTTCAATATCTTACTGAGTTACTGGACAAAGGTTTGTCCTTCTCTTCTATTAAGGTTCATGCTGCAGCAATTTCGCTCACTATGATTGTGACCCACCATTGTTTTCTCATCCTTTGTTCAAGCAATTTCTTAGAGGGCAAAGAATATAAGACCCCACAAGAGCTCCTACTCCTGCTTGGGATCTCAATTTTGTGTTGGAGAAACTCACTCTACAACCTTTTGAGCCTGCAGCTACTGCTGAATTGAAATATTTATCATGGAAGACTGCTTTTTTGTTGGCTATTACCTCTGCAAGAAGGGTTTCTGAGTTGCAGGCCCTTATGGCGGTTGAGCCTTTCTTAATTTTCCATAAGGATAGGGTATCTTTACGTACTAATCCTTCCTTTATGCCTAAAGTGGTTTCTAGTGTAGCTTTAAACCAAACTATTCATTTGCCAACTTTTTATGCAAACCCCCAAAATAAAGGGAAAAGATTTTGCACACTTTAGATGTACACAGGCAGTTGCGGTATTATTTGGACAGAACTAAAGGGTTCAGGCAGTCTCAGCAGTTATTTGTTTCTTTTGCTTTGAGTTCTCAGGGCAAGCCTGTGTCAAAACAAACTATTTCTAAGTGGATTGGGTTTTGCATTGCTTTCTGTTATTCCCATCATGGCAAGGAAATTCCAGCTGGGATTAGGCCTCATTCCACTAGGGCTACTGCCACTTGAGCTTTTTGAGGGGTGGCAACTAAGGATATTTTGGAGGCAGCTACTTGGAGTTCAGTGCATACTTTCTCTAGGCATTATCACATGCCACTTTACTCTAAATCCAGGGCTGGTTTTGCCACTGCTGTTTTGCAGGGCATTTTGGCAGCTCCTGCTTCCTTATAGTTTGGCCATCCTCCCTTACCTCTGCTTTGGGATTCTACCCAAGTGTAAGGACTGCAGCAATGTGAGATGAAGAACATAGTACAGTTTTGTACCTACCATAAATGTAGATGTTCGAAGATCCACATTGCTGCAGTCCAATTTACCCTCCCTCCTTCCCCTCTGTAGTTAGAGGCGGTTGTGTGGGTTGGGTTGTAAATAGGGTGTATATTGTATATATTGTACATATTTTTAGTGCTAGGATGGTTGGTTGTTGGTTTGCTGTCTTTTGGTTTTGGCCTTTATTTCTAGGGTCTTCTGACATCTGGGGCAAGAAAAGACTGAGGATATGACGTCGGTCATGCGCATTTGTACCCTGACGTCCTGATGTCAGTCAAATGCGCCTTGACCGACGTCAGCCTTATACTTTGATATTCGGGCCGACCGAGGACAGTGGACTACCCAAGTGTAAGGACTGCAGCAATGTGGATCTTCGAACATCTACATTTATGGTAGGTACAAAACTGTACTTTGTTGATGATGCATACAATGATGCCAGTACTGCCCCTGATTCTCTTCCCCCGACCCCTGCCAAACCTGACAGATACTACAGGGTCCCAGATTCTCATTTCCACTTGTATAAGGCCCATGCTGCAGACCCAGAAACCATTTCTCAGGGCCCTAAGGGTGTTGCAACTGCCTCTGCCAAAAAACCCCTACCCTCTGAAAGAGAATCTAGAGCATTAGAGAGATGGGGTAAAAAGGTTTATACATCTGCTACTCTTTCTGCCAGGGCTTTAAACTGTCAATTTCACATGATACAGTACCAGGATTTTTTGTTAGATTAGCTGAATAAAAAACTGTCCTCTCCTGAACCTTTAGACCGTAAGTCCCTTCAGGATTTGGTACACAACTCTCAGCAAGTCAGTAATCATTTCTTGAAATGTGGCTATGATGCACTGGAGGCTTCATTTAGATTAGCTATGACTGGAGCAGTGATTCGAAGGCATGCCTGGCTAAAAGAACAATCCTTGCCAGACCATGTTAAGTCAAAACTCCTAGATGCCCCTATGGAGAAACAAAGTTTATTTGGCTCCCCTGCACAGGAGGTTCTAAAGAAAGTGGAAGAAAAAGCAAAATCTGTCCAAACAGTCAAGGATTTCCTGCAGGTCCAACCTCCGAGGTTCAGCAGAAATTGGCCTTCAAAGAATTGGTCCTTTCCAGACACCTCTAGGGCACAGAGAGGCAGAAATAGGCGCCCAAGAGGCAGAGGTCAATCTAGGGGTGCCTACAGGGGTCGTCAGTGGTAACCTGCCAACCAGAGAAGTGCCGCCACAGCTGCGACTGCAACTACTTCCACAGGACAGACACAATGACTTGACTCTGATTCCGCCTACCAGGGAACAACTGGAAGCACCCTTGGGCGGAAAGCTAGCTTTATTTTCAAAAAACTGGCATTGTATTACAGGAGACAAATGGACTTTGCAAACAATAGACAAGGGCTACAGGTTTCACTTCCACACTCTACCAAAAAAGAGAGGAATGCCAAACCTTCCACCAAGCCAGAAATCAGAGGCTCTAAAACAAATCATCAGCTTACTAAGGATGAGAGCAATAGAAAAGGTGCCATCTATGGAACAAGGCCAAGGATTTTACTCCAGACTATTCCTTGTACCAAGAAGAGAAAATCAATGGAGGCCTATTCTCGACTTGTCCGCACTGAACACATATCTCATTGTTCCAAAATTCAAAATGCTGACCCTACAGCAACTTCTTCCCATGTTGGGCAAGGAGTCTTGGCTGGTGACTCTAGATCTCAAGGAGGCATACCTGCACGTCCCTATACGACCAGATTGCAGAAGACACCTGAGATTTCTTGCAGGATCAGAGCATTATCAATTCTCAGCGTTGCCCTTTGGCTTATCTACTGCGCCCAGAGTATTCACGAAATGCCTGGCATCAGTAATTGCTCATTGCAGGCTTCAGGGAATTCAAATCTACCCATACCTGGACGACTGCCTAATGCAAGCGGACAACAAGACAAAAATAATAAAGGATTTGGCCTATGTCATACAACTGCTGCAAGCCTTGGGATACACAGTCAACATACAAAAGTCAAGACTAGTGCCATCCCAAAGGATAACATTTTTGGGTGCAGAACTGGACACAATAGCTCAGATGGCTTTTCTCACAGAGGAAAAACAAAAGCAACTACCAGTCTATTTCATGGCATTAACAAAACAAACTCAGCTTACTGCAATGAAAGTCCTGCAGGTCCTGAGTTACATGGCATCCTGCATAATCTTGATCCTGCATGCCGGGCTGCATATGAGAAAACTACAATGGTACCTGAGGAATGTATGGTCTCAACACAAGCACAGTCTAGAAGCCCTGATTCCAATCATTCCATGCCTGCACAAAGAATTCCTGTGGTGGGCTCAGGCCTGCCAGATAAACAGAGGATTGCCTTTCCACAAACCACATCCAAGGCAGACCATTACCACGGACGCCTCCGACCTAGGCTGGGGGGCACACATGGAAGACAAGTTTATCCAAGGCCTATGGTCCCAAGACCAGCTGAATCTACACATAAATCTAAAGGAGATGCTGGCAGTGAAGCATGCAATCGAGGCATTCAGTTCATTCCTCCAGCAAGGACACCTGCTGATAAGGACGGACAATATCACAGTCATGTGGTACATCAACAAGCAGGGAGGCACACATTCGTACCCCCTATGCCGGATGGCAATGGACCTTTGGAACTTAGGCCTGAATTTCAACATCCAACTGCAGGCCAGATTTGTACCAGGAAAAGAGAATTCACTAGCAGACAGCTTAAGCAGAACTACCACGGATACTCACAAATGGATGCTGCATCCAGACATCTTCAAAACCATAACAAAGAAATGGGGAATGCCAGAAATAGACCTGTTCGCCTCCCCACTCAACCACCAACTGAAGAAATTCTGCTCAAGAGTATACCACCCATTAGCCTGGAAGGTGGACTCCCTTTCTTTCAGCTGGAAGGCCCTGACGGTATATGCCTTTCCACCTCTCCCATTGATGTACAAAGTTCTATTGAAGATCAGAGAGGAACAGCCAAAGGTAATTCTGATAGCTCCAGACTGGCCAAGGCAACATTGGTACCCGCTACTGAGAAGCATGTCTCGGACGAACTCATGGCCTCTACCTCTATGTCCTTTACTTCTAACGCAGAACAACTACAGGACCCTACATCCAAACTTAAAAACGCTGCAGCTAACTGCTTGGAAAATTGCATAACACAAAACCAACCTGTTTTATCTCAGAGGGTTAAGGACATTATCCTGGAGGCTCCCAGACCCTCCACAAGGAAAACATATTCAGCCAAATGGAAGAGATTCCTCATTTGGAGTGCAGCAAAGGGAACAAATGTCACACTGGCAAACCTAGCACACATCCTAGAATACTTAGCAGAACTGTTCCACAATGGCCTGTCCTATTCTTCCATTAAGATTCATGCATCAGCAATTTCAGCAGAGTACAACATGGATCCTCCTGTCTTCTCTCATCCTCTCCTCAGACAATTTTTGAGAGGGATCAGAAATGTAAAACCTCCAAGGAAACCATCTCTACCTGCATGAGATCTCAATTTTGTGCTAGAAAAATTAACATTTCCTCCCTTTGAACCAGCAGCAACAGCAGACTTACAGTTCTTATCTTGGAAAACTGCCTTCCTGCTAGCAATCACTTCAGCAAGAAGGGTATCCGAGTTACAGGCATTAATGGCAGTGCAGCCTTTTCTCATCTTTCACCAGGATAGAGTGTCTCTGAGAACCAATCCTACTTTTATGCCAAAGGTGGTATCCAGGGTATCCTTGAACCAAGCTATTCATTTACCTACATTCTTCCCCAACCCACAGAACAGGGGGGGAAAACTACTACACACCTTGGATGTACACAGACAACTGCGCTACTATCTGGACAGAACTAAGGCCAGCAGAAAAACTGACCAGCTTCTGGTAGCATATGCAACAGGAGTGCAAGGGAAAGCAATTTCAAAACAGACAATCTCAAAATGGATAGGAAATTGCATTCGATTCTGCTACTCATTTCATGGAAAGACAACTCCTGAAAATATCAGGCCTCACTCCACAAGAGCTACAGCCACCACTACAGCTTTCCTACGAGGAGTGGCTACCAAAGACATTTTAGAAGCTGCTACTTGGAGCTCCGTGCATACATTTGCCAAGCATTACAATCTTCCTTTATACTCCAGATCCCGAGCAGGTTTTGCAACTGCTGTTTTACAAGGGATCTTAACTACACCATCATTATCTTAGTGCTTCCTCCCCCAGTTTGGCTATGGTATTCTACCCATATGTTAGGACTGCAGATGCATCCTTGAAGGACATAGTACAGTTTTGTACCTACCATAAATGTAGATGTCCGATAGGTATGCATCTGCAGTCAGGATTACCCACCCTCCTTCCCCTCTGTGGTATTCCTAGGGTACTTACCCCTCTCTTAGCTAGCTGGGGGAATCTATTATGGTGTATTTGTTTGTATGTATATATGTATATATACTTTTTGTTTTCTACTGTTTGGAATTTGCTACCTTTACACAAATTTAGCCTTCCTTGAGGGCACCTGGCATCTGGGGCAAGAAACACTGAGGAAAATGGCGTCGGATGATGCCTTTATACCCCAGGAGCTATGACGTCGGGTGAAGTGCGACATCAGCCGAGGCCAGACCCAGACTTTGGAATCCGGCCGACCGAAGGGCTGCCTGAGGCAGGACAACCCATATGTTATGACTGCAGATGCATACCTATCGGACATCTACATTTATGGTAGGTACAAAACTGTACTTTCCTGTGACTGTCTTTCAAAGTTAGACAGCAGGGCATAATGTTGATTCATTTATTGAGTGAGCGTGGACAGCAGTGAAAGTAAAGAATAAGAAACTGTGCTTAGAAATATGGTCAAATCAAAATAAATTTTAGGGATTGGAACCTTGGTTGATAAGAAACAGGTTTTAAGTAGTATTGACTGTGATAGCATTTCTGCCAAACTGTTCTGATGCAAATGTGGCCAGGAAATTCCATGTACTACAAAGATTTATGACTGGCCTGTTTTTTTCAAAATGGATTTTAACATTCACCTCTCAAGCTTCACATAACTTTTTGAAATCGGATGGGAAAGACTTAAAATCCAATTCTCAAACTCATATGATTGATGACATGATCTTATTCTATGTTATTAATACTGCAGATGGTGTTCCTTTTATGCTTTGTTGTTACTTTGATGAACCTCACTCAAAACAACAAATCTGGCTGTTTCATTATGTGTGCTAATATCTTTGTATTTTTTCTAGGTAATGTAGAATGTAGGCGAATGAGAAGGTTGGTGCTATCAACAAAAAAAGTGTTTCAGAGGTCTGCAGCTGTCCACCTTCCTTCAAGTTATGATGATGATGATGTTTCTACTACAAGGATTCCGGTCATGGAGTCAGCAATAGGTTACACCCATATTCCCTTGTTAGATGCAGAGCTCAAAACTACTACAGAGACTATCCGGTTTAAACCAATGCCAGCAAATCTTAGTCTTTCTGAAGACCAAGAAATAAAATTAAACTGTTCAATAACATTACCTGGAGTGCATACTGATAACCACAATATTCATTGGTGGAAAGATGGAAAGGCATTGAGCACCTCACAGAGAATAATCTTAAACGTGGCAAACAGTGGTGGAACAGTGATAGGTACTTGCAGGTAACATTGCAGTTTTGACAATTGTTGATACTGATACATTTTTGTAGTCTTTATTCTGTTACCATTCATTGTGTTTCCTCCTTTCATTATGACTTACTGGCTTATTAGAATGTTGTTTATAAACAGAGTCATTGCTTCATTTTCAGTGATTTGCCATGATGTTTGCTAAATGTAAGCTGCCAAAAAAGCTTTTTTGGTGCACTAAAGTTTCCTTGAAATTAGCCAGGTTTCATTAAATGCTTAAAAGTTGTATCCAGAGCTACCCCCATGCACTCTCGCTTAGATGCTAAAGCTGGCAGCAAGTGTAGTACTTCTGAGCATTCACCGGTGTCTTGTGTTGCTTCAGCGAGGTGGTAAGGCAGATGAAAGTTACTTGTAGTATTTCAGACTATCTCTAATTTTCTGCAGGTACATGCATAAAAACAATACTTCACTTGCCAGAAATGAGAGTGCTTTTACCAGTTTATGTAGTGCAGCGTAATACTTCATCTCTGTTCTTCATATAAAGATTTCTTCTGTAACTGTTGATGTATGCTTTATAGCATTTTAGAGAATGGGCAACCTGTAGATTGTCATTCTGATTGGAGAACGAATGTTCAGGTAATGCCTGCTGAAAAAACAAGTCCTCACCCTCACGGCATCATATCAAGCTGCCATGGAGCTCAGACTGAATGTAACCTAATGGTTACCATTATTTTACCCTTGCTAAGCAACATTTTTGCTGTTTAGTGAGTGTAAAATCTATATAAAAAAAGACAATTAAAAAAAAAATGTTTGTGTGTGAGTGTATGCGTGCACATGAGTGGAGCAAGATCGACCAAGCCTCTATTTTACACTTGCTAAGCAGGACTTTTGCTGTTTAGCAAGTGTAAAAAATAAAAAGAAAAATTGTGTGTGTGCTTGTTTCTGTCTGTGTGCGCGCATATGTATGTGTGTTTATGTTCTGTTTGTGTATGAGCGTATGTGTGCTTGAAAGCGATGTGTGAGTGAGAGAGTGAAGAGTGAAAGTGATCGAGCACTAGTAGCAGCAATTGTTAAGAGGCTTGCATACCCCTCGACCTCTTTGCTCAAGATATCTGAATAAAGCTTAAAATAAAAGGGGAACAGAACAAAGGCTCAGAATAGAAACATTTTAAATATTGCTGTTATAAAATCATAAAGTTGCTTGAATAATAGGATTTGTGTTATCATGCATTTTTCTGTAACGCAAGTGTGTGCATGCATGAGAGAGAGTGATATCGATCGAAAAGTGTCAGCAGCAGTAAGGAGGTTTCCATACCTCTTGACCTCTTTAGCTCAATAAATCTGGATAAAGCCTATTAAAGCCTGAAATATAGAACAAAGGCTCAAAAATAGGAACATATTTTAAATGTTCTTAGAAAATTACAAAGTAGCTTAAATAACAGGATTTGTGTTAGCATGAATTTTCTGAAGGAAATAAAGTCTGAAAATCAAATGTGTATCATTATTTCGTGATTTCAGTCCCCAAATGACTGGCAACAAACCACACATTTCAGGAGTAAGGGACCAAAAAAAAAAAGTAAATATCTGGATATTTTTTAAAAAATGTTATATTTTAGATGTAAAATGTTTCCTCCAACACCTTTTACATATACTACAGCAACTTTGAAACATTAGGCAGAGGAACAATATTGCATCAGAAATATATAAAAAAATAGCTATAAAAAGAAGTAAGTAAGTAAAACACAACGGTTTTAGAGAGCCCATTCTCTAAGCGCAGTAATAGTGTTACTGTGTCAGTAATGCCTGCGGCATTGGGTCTAACAACAACCCTAGGTGGGCATTTTTTACACAGTAACACACACCCTGATGGGCATTATTGCTTGCTTATTTTTTTCAGAAAGGCAGAGACTCAAGATGCAAAATTGTGGGTATTGACAGTAAAAGCTAAAGAAAGAGTGCTACCTACCCTGTGTGATACATGGCTTAGGTAAACTCCTTTATAATGAGATTTGAACAGGATAAATGGTGGGACTTCATGATCTGTTACAAAACAGAAGCGGAAATAAAGTGGAAAGTACTAAAGGATTTATGGCACAGAACTACATTAGAATCAGAGGCAAAGCTAGGGTTGGGCAAAGGGGGCAGATACCCTAGGTACAAGATGTCTGGATCACGATCGTCAGTACAGGCATTCAGTTTCTGAATGCTAGTACTGCATTTGCTGTCTTATCTGAAGTGATTCAGCATTTCATGCGTGGTTCAGTGCTATACTGACATGCAGAAATGAATGCCAATACTGCATCTTTTTTCAGGACTGAATCACTTACCTGTCCTTCTCTGCTGTTTAGCTGTAATAAGCTGCTTGTTATATTTGAAGCAAGCGGTTTGCTACAGTTTAGTTTTTTTGATTTTCAAGTAGGAGAGAACCTTTTTTTGCTTCTCAGCTTAAAATAGCGGGTGAGCACCATAATAGAGAATGGCACAAGGTGCCAAATGAGTTATCTGTTGCTCTGATCAGAGTGATCTAGGGAGAAAAAATAAGTGTGCGATAAGGTCAACTGCCCTGGGGATTCATAAATGCCATGTTTGCAATTGTGTTGAAGCCAGCAGTATTTACATTGTATGCATTTAGAACACCAATGCTAATCATACGTGCATGTGACCAGGTCGGTATGCACAATGAGCAGCTCCTGTCTGCAGCCACAGCAGAGTGCCATGGCTACATTGTCTTTAATTTGTGGAAAGAGTTAAATATGAGCAGCAAAGGTAAACACTGATGATGCACAAGCACCTCTAATAGTCATTGCAAGTTTGCATGCAGAGGCTTACAGTGTTGAGTGCAATGTAATGAAAATATCAGTGATAGCTCAGAGTAGAGTAGAAATGATACTGTAGCACAGAATCAACAAAGATGAACAGAAAAAATTGCAAAGATAGTTGCTCAGCAAAGCATTGTTAGAAAAACAGAACAGAGAAGGTGGTATGTCAATATGTGAATGTAGAAGAATATAGAATACACGCAGGGAAGATGGGGTATAATAAAGTAGCATGAGGTACCGAACAGCACCAGTCCTAACAACATCAGAGAGTGAGCAGTGGACCTGTACTATAACATTGCAGTCATTAATTAAGTAAAATATGACATCCTCAGGGGAGTCCATACATCAGTGTAGTCAACATACTAGTATATCCACAGTTTCCTAGCAAAGGGAGCCACTGCAACTATCAGAGTAGAAGTGCTTGTAAAACACATATATTAGGGAAATGTAGCACATGCGCAGACTGCAAACTGTACATTGTTAAACAGCAACATATAGCCTCCAGAGGATACGAAACCTACAACCAGTGCATTGACACAGAATAAATAAGTGCATGAGTACACTGAGCTATCAAAGGACTTAAAATAAAGGCAGTAACTGTAGATTATGGTCTATTTAAGACTGATTTTGCCATAGGACATGGTGTGCCATTCCGCTGCGATTATATATGTCCATTGATATTTATTTCTGCCATCTGTCGTACAATGTATGGCTACAGAATGATGACATTTTTATGTTTATAAGTGTAATCAGTCAGTATATGGCATTAAGTCAACCAAGAAAGTAAAAAATGAAGCGGCAAACACGCCAAATAATAATGGAATCCACCAAAGACAAGTCGCACTAACGGAATAAAAATCCACTTCTTCTTTATTTTACTGACACAAGTGATTTAGCTCTTTCATCCACAGTAATGTGGACTTCATCAGAATACACTTAGTTCTTTAATTGATATTTAAATACTTGTTTTTTTGGTGTCAGATATACTAATTAAAAGATGTTTACTCAACTTAATGGGACCAAGCACGTACTTCATATTAAGCAATACAAAAATGTGCAAATTCAAATATTTATACTATAAAATGTTTCAGTCGAACTCTAATACGTATGTATATATTCTAAAACAATATTAACCACCCCCAATCTGCACAATAACAAAATACTGAGAAAATTATAAACATGAAAAATCTCACTTAGTCTACCTCCTCATAGGTTTAATGTAACCTGTGAAGTTATATGCAAGTGTGTAATGCATAACAACAAAGTGACAAAGTAACAACCTATGTCTGCAATTGTAAAATAGGTTTGATTGTAACGTGGTCATTTAAACCTGGTGAATTTAAGGCATCAGTTAATAGTTGCCACTTGGCCTCCCTATACCCCAGAACTTCTTTGAAATTGCCCCCACGGGCGCATACTCCAACCTGTTTTAATATTGCAAACTTAAAAAAATGTCTGTCCCCATTCATATCCACATGTCTATATAGGGCATTGGTTTTGTCTTTCCTTTTTATGTTATACAAATGATCATACATTCTTTTTTTAAGAGATCTGTCCGTTTTACCTATGCAGTAACTGGGACATGCCATGCACTTAGCCATGTATACAACATACTTAGAATTAGAATTCCCCTGTCTAAAGGTGATCTTAGTTTTGTTAACATTTTCTAAAATAACACCCTCATCTTCTAATATAGCATGGCATTGCCTACAGTTACCACACCTTCTTGTATATTTATTCCTTTCACCAATCATCCTAATGGTATTACCCTGCTCCAGATTTCTCTTAATGTTACAGCCCATTCTGTAGACAAATAAAGGTATTTCGCCTACTCTATTCCTTATTTCATTGTCCGCCATTAGAATATTCCAATTATTTTTTTATATCCTATTCACATTACTCCAGGTTTTTGGATGGCATATTTATTCTGTGGGATGGCACCTGGGAAGCCATTGATCAGTTTATGGATTACATCAACAGTTCTACCACCTTTCTAAAGTTCACATATACTTGCAATACAGGAGGTATTGCGTATTTCGACACATTTATATCTAACATCAATAGTGGATTCAAATCTCGTATACATAGGAAAAACACTTTTTCTAATAGCTACCTTGAGTACACCAGTAACCATCCGAGGAAATTGATGAGGAATACCTACAAAGGGCAGTGTATAAGAGCAGCCTTTGTGACGTCCCTGTATACTGGTGTGATCGAGGAAATGGAATATATAAGTACTTTGTTTAGTCAGAGGGGATACTCCAGATATATGTTAGATGACGTTAAGAGGTATGTTATTAATGAATGGGGAAATAAGTACCCACCAATTTTGGGAAGGGCAATATTTACGCACACATCTAATTCTACTGATGATACTGACAAAAGTTATCAATGTGCCTGTATTTTGGAATATTCCCCTTATGTGAACCATGTGAAACAGATATTAAAAAATAATTGGAATATTCTAATGGCGGACAATGAAATAAGGAATACAGTAGGCAAAATACCTTTATTTGTCTACAAAATGGGGCTGTAAAATTAAGAGAAATCTGGAGCAAGGTAATACCATTAGGATGATTGGTTAGTGCGACTTGTCTTTGGTGGATTCCATTATTATTTGGTGTGTTTGATGTTTATAAGTGTATAGGTCAGAGATGGAAAAGGGAAGCAAGAATGTGGTACAACACGAAATGAACCACCAAGGAACAAGCAGGGTGGAGGTGGGATAGGGGCCCATATTTCTTAATAATGGTACATGAATCCAAATATAAATTGCATTGTGCCAAACCTTCTGACATATTTACAGTGTGATGAGAGGATAGGAGTGTTTCATTTCAGGGGAATGCAACCCATGATAGCAAGTAAAAAGGCATACACCTGAATGGGACTGAGACCATGCCTTTGTTTTACCTAGACTAGTGTACTAGCATGGTATGCCATGGAAGCACTGACAGGAACCGTTTCTGAAAAATACATTTCATGTGAACACAACCCTTAGTAGTAAGAAAAAAAGACATGTATGAATAGAATTGAACCCATGCCTTTGGATCTAACATTCTCTAGACCAGTACAGTAGCAAGGCATGCCACAAAAACACTCATAGGAAAGTTTTCTGAAAAGCACATTTCAGGGGAATGTTAGAACAGTGTTTACAAGTCAAACCTGCAAATTGTAAAACAGCACACAACCATCTGGTGATTAAAACACACCACTCAGTGTATTGGCAATGTACACACCACTGCAGAATCGTTACTTACAGGTACTATGCTTACCTGATTTAACATGATAAGCAATTGGTGCATGAAACTGATTGCTTTGCTGACTATTACAAGGTAGATCTCACAAGATTTGAATCCCCTGCCTGCCCAGTATTCTCTAGAGCCATGAATTAGCAAGGGAAGTCACAGAAGAACGTATACTAAACTTCTCAGAAAACAAACATTTTAAGGGAACGTTGGAACCGTGTGAAAGATTGAAAAATAACCATCATCAAATAACATACAAAATCAGTGGACCAAAGCCCTCCACCTGGTGTATTTACAATGTACACATCACTTCATGACTACAATGAGCCATGAAAGCTGGTACAGTGAAACTATTAACATTACCTTGTTTCAGAATTGCTTGGTGACGCTCATTGATGGTCACCACAGTTTTGTGATGGATGGCAAGATTTTGCGTATTTGGAGGATTCTTGTCATTTCTTCCATAGGATGAGGACTGACATTTGTCAGTGGTCATATGCAGGCATCAATGTTGCTTTCTGTCAACCAACACTCAAAGAAAGAAAGATTATTTCTGCGTTATAACTTCTTTATGAGCATGTGTGTGCATTATGGTTATCTATGTTTTGCCAATATTAAAGATTGGAAATAAGAGTATAGGAAAGAGATGATGAGGTGAAGCAAGCAGAGGATAGAATACAAGGTGAGCCAGTAAGTAATGAGCAGGATGGAAGTGGGGTGGGATCATATCTCTTAACCTCATTGCTCAGCAGTGCTATTTCTTTGTTACAAAGGGGCAAACTCCAGGACAGAATAGTCATAGTGATGGCAGGAATACTTCATTTCAGGGGAAAAAAAACACATGATAGAAAGAAAAGGTAACTACACCTGAATGGATCTGAAATGTTGCCTGTGTCACTCATATTTCCCAAACCAGGGCATTAGCCAGTTATGCCACCAAATGACACATAGGGAAGGTGTCATTAAACCACAGTTCAGGGGAACTATATGTATTATGTCAAGAAAAGAGACATATACCTGAATGGATATGAACCTGTGACTGTGCCACACAAATTCCCTGAACAAGAGTATTAACCAGATATGCCACTGAAGTCCTCAGAGGAAAGATGTAAAAATATACATTGCAGGGGAATGAAATAGTTACGTGATGAAAACATGTTATAAAGCAACTTTCCACACCCTAGGGATTGAAACACTGAACCCAGTATACTGAGAATGGGCTCATTACATCATGAATATGTTGAGCCGTGGAAGCCATGAGAGGGAAAGTGCTAACTTTACGTATTGCAGAAGTGTTTTGTGATGTGCAGCTATACGTAGCTGAGTTGCACGACTTCTGATGATGTCTTAACATGTTCATAGAATTTTCTTTCTGTTTTGTCATAAGTCAAGAACTGTCATTTATCTGTGTTTTTGTATGAGCATTGACATTGCTCTCTGTCAAACATTGAGCAATGTATGGCCACAGAAAGATGATTTTACATGTAAACCCTTTGTAGGCTTTGTGTGGTGTATTCATCTATTTCTGACCAGATTATATGTTGGAAATGGGAGTATAGGACAGAGGTGAAAGGGGGAAGGAAGCAGAGGACAGAACACAAGGTGAGCAAATGAGGAACGAGCAGGATGGAGGTGGAATAGGAGCATACATCTCAACTTCTTAGATCAATAATGAATAGATAATCTACAACAGATATTTACTGACAGTAATTGTCAATGATTTGTAAGATGATTTGTAAGATTGTTTTAGGTTAAACAATTGTAGCTAGTTATATGCATATTACTGAAATATCCACAAAGTTGAGAAGTGTGGATGGGAGAATTTTTGTGGGGCAGGTACCCTTTTTTGATGAGAAAGTTGGGGAAGTCAGAGGGGAAGGGTTGGTTACAAGGAAAGACAGACATGACTGAGGTATGACTGACAGGGTGTGGAGTGACACAATGAAGAAGTGGGAACACAATGGTATAGGAGACATTAGACAATCAGAGGGAAGACAGTGGTAGGAGGAGGAATATGCTACATACAGGAGTGGGCATAGAATTGGGTGCTCAAAGATGCAGTTTCTGCCAACTTAGACCTAGTGGGAGATTATCCTGTGAGCTGTCATCACTGGGTCCTGCTTGAGAAGCTAGAGATAGGGTGGGGCAGGCATGTGACTCAGTGAGTCGCTGGAGTATGGTCTCTATATGGCTGATGTCGGCATCCATCTTCTGGCGTACTATCTCTCAAAACAAGTTCTACCAGCTCCTGATGGGTAACAGAAGTGTCACCTCCACATGCACTCCTACGAGAGGGGTACCAAAGTACCATCCTCTTATGCAGGGCTACCTGATGCAAGTGGTGCAGGAGATGTGGAGGCAACTGTTGTAGGCTGGGACTCAAATGTGCTGGGTGCCTCTGGTGATGGCGGTGACACTGCTGCTTCTGTCACCAGTGGTGGGAGGGATTGACAGGGATTGCCGGTGTGGTCAGTGTGCAGTTGCATATAGTAGTCACTGAAATGGAGAGAAAAAAAAATAAATGTATGAAAGATTAATGACAGCAACAAAGAGGGTAGGGGAAGATACATGCAAAAACAATATAATTGCATTCTTAACCATGTTGTTACTCATATAGTGAAGCAAAATACATTTTTAATAGTAGGACTTATACAGGTATGTCATCAACCTGTTTATCTGAGTATTACTTTTGGGGAGGTGGACTAGGCCAAAAGCTATCCTTGCATGCAGTCTGACTTAAGATTATGCTAACTGCAGGAGGTGTTTATCAGGAAACACATATGTACTTGTGGCCGGTGATGCTGTTTCAGTTTTTGACAAGAAATACAATAAGAAGTGTGCTGATCACACAATAAATATGCAAGTACAGGTGATAAACAAGGCACAGGTATGTCTACTGTATATTGTGAAATGCTCAGGCAAATAATGTCAGGATAGTACATATATGGGCCTTGTGGTCCATAGATATTTATGGGATGACACATAATGTACTTCGACATGAAAACACTGTGTGTGTGTGTGTGTGTGTGTGTGTGTGTGTGTGTGTGTGTGTGTGTGTGTGTGTGTGTGTGTCTGTGTGTGTGTGTGGGGGGGGGTTTCTGCCCACAGCCACCTTAACAATCCCAGTGTACGTATACTTAACATGGTAAGCCACTTGTCTACCCAATGCAAGAATTGTTGTGCAAAAGCACAGTTTTAACATTACACAACTGTACTAAGTCCATTCATGTGTGCCAATTCTGACAGATGTGTTACTGATGTTTTTTGTACTAGTGGTAACATGGCAATGATTGCTTCTTGGGTGGTCATTGCCCATGAACAAGTAAACTTCAGTAAGGACAGACCTCGCTACAAGGATGGGAAGTAATTGTTGAAGGACAGACCTCACTACACGGATGGGAAATAATTGTTGAACAACTGTAAAAAACATCAGAAAAGGTTTTTAGAGACAGAGGTGACTGTAAAAGGTAGTAAGCTTGATAAACCATTTTTTTCTTTATTTTGTTGTGTACCAGTGCATACAGGATGTGAAATAAGGATGTTATGTGATCCTATCTCGCCTACATTCTGACTGATGGGTTCGGAGCCGATCCCTCGGCTCCGACTCGGCACGCTTATGCTATAGAGCGAGGCCTCTAATTGGCTGAGCTATCTTTATCCCAGGATGCACCACCACTAATCCCCCAGATCTCATTTGCCGCTATCAAGCTTAGACATGGTCTCAACATTGGCTGGGCTAAGTACTAGTTATTAGGCTTTTTCCTGTCACAAATTTCTTTTCCTTGAACCCAAAAGCTGTTTTAACAGCTATTGTTGTCATATTTGTGTGTTTGGCGAATTTGTGTTTCTAATTTCATGAAATTTTTAGTCAGGGAAGGTTTCCCATTTCAGTTAGAGGGGCCTTCCCCTGTTACTTTACTGTTTGTGTAATTTCTTGGGTCAAGTACCCGTTTAAGTTAGAGGGTCTTGACTCCCTCTATCTATCCTTTACTTTTTTGTCAGTATACTGTTGCTGTTAGTGTGTTAAAAAAAAAAAAAAAAAAAAAAAATATTATATATATAATTTTTGTTAAAGTTGCACTGAACTGTCTTTGACTAAAGGCTTAGAGTGTGTTTTGCTTTTGTGGGTTCTTTGGCAGCAGTTATGTCGAAAGAACACAAACCCTCCGGGTTTAAGAAATGCACGAGGTGTGGTTTCAAAATGTCCATAACGGACGACCACGCCTCGTGCGTCTATTGCTTAGGTGCTAAGCATTTGCAAGAGTCGTGCAGTGTGTGCCACGCGTTCTCTTCAAGAGTCCTCCAGGAGAGGAAAAACAAATTAATCCTCAAGGGATTAATCAAGCCTTCTTTTGAAGAGGCATTGTCTTCCTCTCCGTCTCCTTCTAAAAAGAAGAAAGCATCGGCTCCGACCAGTCAGTCGGAACCGACTGCTAAAAAATCCAAGCAGACTTCTCCATCGGCTCCACGGACTTCGGAGCCGAGGTCGGAACGGTCTGCCTCGATGCCTTCAGCCCCTCTGGTTTCGGAGCCGAGGTCTGGGGCATCGAGAGGCGGGTCACCCTCATCGGCTCCACTGTTATTGGAGCCGATCAGGGTTACCGGCACAGACTCTTCCCCTCGGGCGAAGTCCTTATCGGCACCGAGGGAAGTTTTGAAATCTTCCTCGAGCCGATAGTTGTTGAGTCCTTTCGAGCCGGTCCCGAGCCTTCGGAGCCGATGGAGAAATCGGTTCGGGTCCGATCGGTATCCTCTAGGTCATCCAAGATGTCTGATTCGGACATCAACAGGGTGCTCCTTCGACTCTTCCAGTCTCCGGTGTTCCAAATGCTAGTTTCGGCTCCAGCCCATTTGGCTTCGGAGCCGATGGTCCACTCCCCTGCTGTGGTTCCTCCTCCAACAGCTTCGGCACCATTGGAGCCGGTGCTGGTGGAACCTGTGGAGGTGTTAGGGTCGGGCCCGACCCTTGCTCCAACTCCGGCTCTTGGGTCGGAGTTCAGTACACGGACTTCTTCCTTCGGCCCTGGGGGGGAGGCATCGGGATTGATGCTCTCGGTCCCAAGTCTCCCTCTTGGTGCATCGGCGGCGGGGGTACCGTCCACGGTCGTGGCCACGGAGGTGGGACCCTCCCAGGATTCTGGTGGTCCCGCCTTCAGGGCTATGAGGAGCACTTTAGCCAAATCTTCCTTGGCTACCTCCATGGTTTCCCCAGCTACCTCCTTGCATACGGAGACTGGGTCGTTGGCAGTCCCCCTGTCTTTAGACAGCAGAGCCCCAGGGCCTCAGGTTACCCCCGCTGGGGTTTCTCCCCCTCCTGCAGGTCCTTCTGAAGCCTCTTCGGAGGAACCTCCCAGGAAAAGTTCATGCAAGAGGAAGCACGTTGACTCCCCTGATGAGTCTTTGACATCCGACACCGATCTCGATGATGCAGAAGCGTCCCTTAAGTCGTCCTCGGATGATGTCTCCTTTGCAGACATCCTGGAAGCCCTAAAACAACGAGGCGGCTGGCAGTCCAAACCTCCCTCTGCTGATGAGTCGGTGTTCCTGAAGGCCTTCGGGGCTCAGCCCTCCGCCTCCTGGGTGTCTCCGCCCTTCGACGAGCTCTTGGATTTGATCTGTCAAAGGGCGTGGGAACACCCAGACTCTGTGGAACCGGTGCCTGCTCGTCCGAAGAAATTTCTCTCGGCCCCCCCGATAGAGAGTTCCTTACTAAAGGTGTGGCTGTAGATGCTTTGGTTGTGGCATCTGCTACCCAGCAAGATGTAGCAGAGGCTTCTACGTCCGTCCATCCTCCTAATAAGGAGTCTAGGAGCATGGATCGGTACGGAAAGCGCACCCTTAGTTCAGCGGCCTTTACACTGAGGTCCTTGAACTACCTGACGCACTTTACAAGATTTCAGAGGGATCTGATTAAGGAGCTATCCGATACCCTCTTGGGTAACCTGCCTGAGGAGCTGGCCCAGATGGTTGGCTCTCAGCTGGCTACAATGTCGTCCATTTCAAACTCGTCCATGAGGCTCATTTCAGAGTGCGGCGAAGGGGCGAGTAGAGCGGCAGTACAGGCATTGCTCTACGGAGACAAGCCTGGCTCCGCCTGTGTCATTTCGGAGGCCTTTAAGTCTTCATTTGCCGACGCCTTTGATGGGTCCTCCTGTTTGGACCCAAGGTAAAGACACACTAACCCGCTGTGAACAGGAGGGTAAGACTCTGACTGCCGAGGGGCACGATTTTCGACTCCCTTCGGCCTTATCCCAAGGCTAAAAGAGGAGGGAAAATGTGGTTCCGTAGATCTCAGAAGCCTTACCCTCTCAGCAGGAAAGTTCCCTTCCAGAGGCAGAGGAGGGGAAATTCATCCGGAAGACGCCGTCCCAGAGGCGGCAGAGGCCCTCGCAACACTGGAGACCGCGAGTCCTTTCGTGGCTCTTCAGCCTTTCATAGTCCCTGAGGGATTGCCCGGCTGTGCTGCTCCGGAGCCAGTCGGGGGTCATTTCTCAAAGCACCTGAAGGCCTGGGAAGGGATCACTCAGGACCAATGGGTGCTTCGGATTATAGCCGGAGGTTACTCCATCCCGTTCTCTCACCCCCCCCCCCCCTCAGTCCAAAAAAATCCCGGACCCGCCACCCAGTCAACGGGATACTGCAGCCTCAGAAGTTTCAAAGCTGCTGCAAAAAGGAGTCATCCAACCGGTCCCCGCAGACCAGATCGGATTAGGGACTTACTCAAGATTCTTTTTGGTGCCAAAAAAGACCGGGGACTTGAGGCCCATTTTGGACCTAAGCATCCTAAACCGTTCAGTCAGAAAGTCCAAGTTCCGAATGGTCACTCTACAAACCATTCTCCCATTGTTGGAGAAGGGTGTTTGGATGTGCTCCATAGATCTCAAGGATGCGTATTATCATATCAGGATACATCAAACGTCCAGGAGACATCTGCGCTTCAGCCTAGGAGGAAGTCATTTTCAGTTCCGTGCGCTGCCCTTTGGTCTCACCACAGCCCCCAGGGTGTTCACCAAGTGCTTGGCAGTAGTGACTGCTCACCTGAGAAGTCTAGGATTCCAGGTGTTTCCATACCTAGACGACTGGCTCCTAACTGCCACCTCCAAGCATCTACTTCTGCGGAGCCTACAGGCCACTATATCACTGGGCAATTCCCTTGGAATCACCTTCAACTGGCCAAAGTCTGTGTTGCGGCCATCTCAAAGAATAAGATTCATAGGGGTAGAGATAGACTCAAACCAAATGCGGGTCTATCTACCTACAGACAGAATTCAAACCTTACTCCCCAGGTCCAAAGCCCGAGCCAGAATGGTCCTGCAGCTATTGGGATCCATGTCTGCCACGGTTCTTCTAGTCCCCTTGGCAAGGTTGCACATGAGAATCCTCCAGTGGCTTCTTTCAACTCAGTGGTCCTTTCAGGAACTCCCTCTCAATCACCTCATACGGATCACGGAATCTTGCAAACGGGACCTTCGCTGGTGGCTAGTGCCCTCCAATTTGGATCAGGGACGACCCTTTGTTCTTCCTCCTCCGGCGGCCACTTTGACCACGGACGCCTCCCAGATGGGGTGGGGGGGGCATTCCCTGGGCAGGTCAGTCCAAGGCAAATGGCACCCGGAAGAGACTCCTCTTCATATCAACATCCTAGAAATGAGGGCAGTACTCCTGTCCCTTCAAGCCCTTCACGATTATCTCCCTCAGGGCGTAATTGCTGTTCACTCAGACAACATGTCAGTTGTCTGGTACCTGAACAAACAGGGAGGGACCAGATCCTATCCTCTTTGCAGAGAAGCCATGAGAGTTTGGGAATGGGCAGTCTCGACCAAACGCTTCCTAGTGGCTACTCACATACCGGTCAAGTCCAATGTCATAGCCGACAGATTGAGCAGAACCATCCTCTCTCCTCACGAATGGTCTCTGAATATGACAGTTGCAAGTCAGATTTTCAGCGAATGGGGAGTTCCGTGTTGCGACCTCTTCGACTCCTCTGAATGCAAGTGCAAAGAATTTTTCTCCCTAACCCGGCCCGGGAAGAGCCCCATGGACGATTAGTCCATCCTTGGCCCACCGGCTTGCTTTATGCCTTCCTCCAGTTCCTCTCCTCCCAGGGTGATTCAAAAGGCATCTCTCTTAGGGAGCAAAATGATCTTAATTGCTCCTTACTGGCCTCGTCAAGTGTGGTTCCCTATCTTCGGAAACATGCTCTGGAAGGTCCATGGTTCCTGGACCAGGTCCCAGACCTACTGATTCATCAGTCGGGACTATTCCACCAGTCCCTACACACCTTAAAATTGACGGCCTGGCTCCTCCTCTTCCGACGATAGTCAGGAGTCATACACTGGATCCAGATGTTGTGCACATATTATCTTCAGCCCATAAGTCTGCTACAAAGAAACTGTATTCTAGCAAATGGAAAAGGTTTGCTATTTGGGCTCAACTCCGGGCCTGGACCCCATTTCTGTTTCCGTGGCAGAAGTACTAAAATTTCTGACCTCTTTTCAATCAAGGCTCTTCAGTTTCTACCATCAAAGTACAATTGGCAGCAATTTCTAATTTTCATGAATCCATAGACCCACCTTTAATGAGCAACAGATTGTGTAAGACCTTCTTGAAAGGTGCTGCTCTATTAAGACCTCCGATTTCTCATCCTGCACCTCCATGGGATCTCGATATAGTGTTGCGTGCCTTGACTTCTTTCCCCTTTGAACCGGCAGCTACCTGTGATCTAAAGTTTCTATCATGGAAGACAGCCTTTCTAGTGGCGATTACTTCAGCCAGAAGGGTTTCAGAGCTTCAAGCTTTGTCAGTGAAACCCCCGTACTTGGTTTTTCATACAGAGTATCCCTCAGACCAAATCCTTCTTTTGTTCCTAAAGTTTGTTCTACTTTATGCTTACAACAATCGTTAGAGCTTCCAGTTTTTTCCCAAAATACTCTAACAAAGCGGAGTTTATATTCCACACACTAGATGTCCACAGACAGTTACGTTTTTATTTAGATAGGACCAAACAAACAAGGAAAACAGATCAGTTGTTTGTATCCTTTGCAGAAAACAAATTGGGCAACGCTGTCACAAAGGTCACTATTGCCAAATGGATCAGGGACTGTATTACTCAAGCTTACATTTATTCTAACGAAGAGCTTACCACCTCTGTCAAGGCTCATTCTACAAGGGCTATGGCTACTTCGGTAGCATTTCATTCTAAGCTTGCTATTGGTGACATTTGTGCTGCGGCTACATGGTTTCCCCGCACACCTTCATTTCCCACTACAAATTAGATGTGGCATCTAGAGGACGAGCTTCGTTTGGTTCCACAGTGCTCAGGAGTGTTTTCCAATGAGCCACCCGGGATTTAGGTGCTAGGGACGCTGTCCCATCAGTCAGAATGTAGGCGAGATAGGATCACATAACATCTTTTAGTTATGTACTCACCATAACTTCAGATGTTTGGGATCCATCTCGCCTACATTCCTAATAACCCACCCTCCTTCCCCCTTCCTTGGAGATCAGAGGATATCAGAAGGTCCGAATCCTGTTGTTTCATCTTGAAACATCTAACAATGTTATATAAACAAGTTGTGCATGTGTGCATGAATGCGGACAAACAAGATCTGGGGGATTAGTGGTGGTGCATCCTGGGATAAAGATAGCTCAGCCAATTAGCGGCCTCGCTCTATAGCATAAGCGTGCCGAGTCGGAGCCGAGGGATCGGCTCCGAACCCATCAGTCAGAATGTAGGCGAGATGGATCCCAAACATCTGAAGTTATGGTGAGTACATAACTAAAAGTTTGCAGGTTCCAGCTTTTGACAGCACCTATGCAAGCAAGTTTTTAGCCATAACAAAAGCATGGGGCTCCAATATTCTAATGATTCATGAAGGAATGATGTTTGTGTAATAGAACCTTAGCAATATAAGGAGTTCCCTTCAGTATTTATACACAGTACAATTAAGAGCAGATTTATTTTTGGTAGTTAGGAGAGTGAAATGTTTATTATTGAACTAAACAACTTAACAAATTTTACATCTCTCCATATCTCTACATACTATGGAACACCCAGTGTGAATATAGAAAAAGTACTGACTTTCTATTACTCTGTTAGTGAGCATTTTGTTGGGAGACTTTAATTACCTTAATATAGATGAAAGGCCTTGCTTGACAACTTCTGTCATATCTCATAGTTTATTCATTCTATCCCTGTTACAAAAGTTTGAAATAACCCTTGTCTGGTGCCTTTAATTTCAAATCCCTAGGACCTTGTTACCGGCCTCTACCTCCTGAGCAAGGGCGCCCGCAGGCAGGTGCAAGGGGGTGCACTTGCACCCCCCTGGAATCGGCTGACTAGATCATTTCAAAAAACTTTTTTTTTTTTTTTTTTTTGTATGTGCGTTCTTCTTTAAGAAGTCTGTGCTAACAGTCCAGTCGCGGGTGTGCTGACATCATCGCTGTCGCTCGTGCAATGATTTAGAGGTTTGAGAGCGGGAAGGTAGACGGATGATTCGAGCGGGAATAGAAGATGGGACACTTTCAGGTAGAGGAGTTTGCAGACGGATTATTCGAGTGGGAACGGAAGATGGGACCTGAAACGGAATAGTAAGCGGGAACGGAAGATGGGACACTTTCAGGTAGGTAGGTGTGTGAAACGGAAGAGTAAGCGGGGACGGAAGATGGGACACTTTCAGGTAGGTGTGTGTGTGCAGGTGAAGATCAACCAGGGATGTCCTTAGAGTCCTATTCTTTTTGGTTTATATATAAAATAGAAAGCTGATTAGAAAAGAACGGTCTTTCATAACATAAAAATATTGTTTAAACACTGATCTTCTGAAAATAGTTTGGTTGCAGTGTTTTTTTACATTAAAAGGGTATGCAGAGAACATCTTTACTATACAAGAATAGAAGACACAAGGAGTGCGCTAGTTAGACACACGATGCAGATGGGAAATAAACACAAGTTTAAATTCAGTGTGATGCAAGTTATATATCCTGGTAATAGAATGGGAGATATAAGGAATGCTGCTGAAAAAGCTGAACCAAGATGAATAATTCGGCTGCAAGCCAATAAGAGTTTCTTTTTAAATGATGCTGTCAGCCTGAAACCTTTTCTAACAGACAGGAAATTAGTGCACTGAATATATTTTGTTTTACATGAGTTTTAGATAGGCATGCTAGTTATATATTTTATATATAGTTATATATTTAAACATTTCAGAGAAATATTTATAGTTATAAGTTATATATGTATTGTGTCTTAAAATCATTGACTTGACAGAGAAACTAGCACTTTTTGTGCTTTTCGTATTAAGAATGCATTTCTTAGTCAGATCTTTGAGTGATGGGTGTGGACGTTTTAATGTTAGGGATGTTGTTATGACAACTGGCATTTTAATTGTTTAATAAGTTGAATGATTTACATCTTAAATAGGCATGAATTATTGGTGGTTGCATAACAGTCTGAGGAAGTATGGTGGATCCATGTGAAAGCGCTTACTGATTTGTATTGTGTTTTTATTTTCCACATTAAAGTTTTTATTTCGTTCCATGCTGTGTTGCTGTATTCATTTGTTTTTTTACGTTAGAAATGTGAAGTCATTTTTTACTAACTAAGCTCTTAAGATCTGAGAATATAAATCTTAATATAAAAATATCTTCTTGTACAACGTGTCTAAACACACCAAATAAGGGTATTGTAAGCAAAAAAATGAAATCAAGTCAAACAACTTGTTAAATATAATCTTATAACAGGGAGTGAGATATCATCATCCTTGTTCTATGTAAATAAGGATGAGCAGTGAAACTGGATGAGGTGGGTTGAGAAGAAAGAACATTTTAGGGATGCATAACAGGCAGTACAAAGACAGAAGACAATATTGAGAGAGATGAACTATATGGTGGAAATTAGATAAATCAATAGGGTTTAAAGGATGGAGGGATACAATATGCGTTGTTGGTCTACAATATGTCAGCCAAAAAGTGTAAGAGGAAGAAGAGTGGAGTGTATGATATGGAATTTCGATGTGCAAGTCTACAACATATTATTATTAATGGGGAGAGATCTGTATGCAAATTATCTCATGTTCAAAACAGGAATACTGTATTGTTGAGGTGGGTGTCAGTATGCAGCTTATTGATAAAAATGTTGAATAAAAGGTGGAGTAATATTGATCTTTGGACAGTGACTGCTAGGAAGGAGGTGAGATTTTGTTTCCATTTGACTGCTAGCTGCTTGTCAGTCAGATAGCTATGGAGCCATATGAAATAGGGCTGGGTGAGGCTGAGGGAAGGAAGGTCAGTGCGAGTTGTTGAATGGATACTATGTCAAACACTTTTGATAATGCTAATAATAGAATGTTGGTTTATGACATTGGCGAAGATGAGGAGAGCAGTGGTAGCACTGCAGGAGGTCTAAAGCCATGCTTGGTTTAGGAGAGAAGGTGGTTAGAGTCAGCTATATGGCTAAGCCAGCTATAAAAATAAGGTACATAAGGAAAGCTGCTGGTGGAATGCAGAAGTCCAGGAAGTCATCAAAAGAAAGGAGTGCAGGAATAAGTAGGAGACAGAAAAGTCAGACCAGGCTAGTAGGAAATACTGGTTGGCTAACAAAGAGGCTAAGAGCAGAGTTGCAATAGCAAAGCACAAAGCATCAGAGGCACTCTATCAGCTTCTGGAAAGTGTTTCAGTAGATGGTGTAAAGAAACTATATCAGGTTGCCTGGCAAAGACAGAAAGATAAAAAAGATAATCAGACACCTTTCATAAGAGATAACAACTGGCTCACCAATCATCAAAGTTTATTTTGAAGGATGTGAGGATGTCATTATATTTTATGTGTAAGCATAAATTGTTCCAGATATAGAGCAGAAAGTTGGGTAAAAAAATATATATAGATATGTTTCTTGAATGTATTGTGTGTGTATGTAGAATCCCTGGCAGGTATAATTTGCTGTAGTAAACCTTCTAGTGTTTCTAATAGATTTGGAGTTTAATAAATGGTTGAAGAACTCTGAATAAAGACACCAAAGAAGATATATGGAAGGATTGTAGAAGCAGGTTAATTCATCCTTCATAAGAAGGAGCAAGATAGCATCAGATTTGTTAAGAATAGCTTTATATTCAGATAAAACTAAGCTATGCCCAGAGAGCACAAAGAACCCTTTCTGTAGTACTATTATTACTACTACTAAGCCTTTAGTTTGTGTCTTTCAACTTTTCCCGGTTAGGGGTCGCCACAGTGGAACTCCGGTCCGCTAATGATTGACAGTAGAGATGTCCTTCATGGATGCATCTGCAGTCATAACAAATGGGTTGTCCTGTCGTCAGGCAGCCCTTCGGTCGGCCGGATTCCAAAGTCCGGGTCCGGCTTCGGCTGATGTCGCACTTCACCCGACGTCATCTCTGCTGGTCTTCGGGTATAAAGGCATCAGCCGACACCATTTTCCTCAGTCTTTCTTGCCGCGTGGCTCAAGCAGAAGCTGTTCGCAAGTGCCGGTCGGTCAGATCCAGAGATTACTACCGAATACTACCAAGACTTCTAAAAAGCTAAGTACCCCATTGGGGACTCTTTCTTGCCTCAGCCGATGTCAGAAAAAGTCAATAACTGTTTAACTTGTGGGAAACAAATACCTCATATAGATTTCCACTCTTACTGTTTGCCTTGCTTAGGCCCAGCCCACGACGTAGCAGCCTGTTCGCCTGTGCTTCGTTCAACCGACGAACGCTTAGGCGGGGGTCGGAGTTTGCTGAACAGTTTTTCGGCTCAGATTTTGCGTACATTATGCCGTCGGATCCTCCGACTACCCAAATTGTTAAAAACGCAGAAAGGACCGACACTCGCGGTCTGCGGTTTCGGCTGAAACCACGGTTAAGCAAGCCGCGAGTGTCTCGGTTTCAGCCGAAACCGAGAAAACTGGTCAATCTTCAGCCGAATCCATGACTACTACTGAGGCTCCTGCTACCTTACCTGAATCAGCCTCAGAAATTTTGCCTACAACTGTGGCTCCTTCTGATCTATCAGACACCATCCCTTTGGATATCTCTACCCCAGCACGTGGTGCTGCTAGGCCTCCTGCAGCCATGTCTATTAAGGCCTTTGCCAGGGCTAAAGCAGCCAAATCAGCTAAATCAGGGCCTGTTAAACCGCCCTCACTCAGGCCCACTTCTAGTTCACAAATGCTTACTCTGGCAGAAGATTTAATATCCTTAATTAGGGGATCCCAATCTCACCCAGACAGGGCCTCTCAGCCCCAGAAAGAGACCTAGGGCAGAGCCCCCCGAGCCTGTGTCCTCTGATGATTCTGCGGATGACTCAGACATTACAGACCAGCCAGAGGCTCCTTTTTCCAATTATGAAGATTCAGATGCTGAAGAATCCATCCCAGCTGCCTCTCCACCAGAGGAATTCTCCTTTGGGGAAACCTTACATGCCATGAGAGAACAATTCCAATGGCAGGGACAAGATTTCTCAGATTCTAGAAAAAGGCTTAGGACTTTTCTGCACTTACCATAACATAGGCCCTTAGCTATACCTCCTGTCCTATCTGTTGTGGACGATGCATTTAATGATGTCTGCACTGCACCTGATTCTTTGCCTCCAGCCCCTGCCAAACCAGATAGATTTTACAGGGTGCCAGACACTCATCACCACCTTTACAAGGCCCCGCTTGCAGACCCCGAAACTATATCCCAGGGGCCTAAGGCAGTTGCCTCGACCACAACAAAAAACCCTATTCCCTCTGAAAGGGAATCCAGGTCCTTAGAGAGATGGGGGGAAAAAGTCTATACCTCTGCTACTCTCTCAGCTAGAGCTTTAAACTGTCAGTTTCACATGATCCAATACCAAGAGTTTATGCTTGATCAGTTAATTAAAAAGCTGTCCTCTGATGAATCTTTAGATAGGAAATATGTATTAGAAATGGTGAATAACATCCAACAGGTTAGTAACCATTCTTTAAAATGTGGCTATGATGCACTGGAGGCTTCATTTAGATCAGCCATGACTGGCACAGTGATAAGAAGGCATGCATGGTTGAAAGAACAGGTCTTACCGGATCATGTTAAAGCTAAGCTATTGGATGCTCCTATGGATAAGGCCAGTCTCATTGGGGAACCTGCCCAGGAGGTAATGAAGAAAATGGAAGAGAAGGCAAAATCTGTACAAACAGTTAAAGATTTTCTACAGGTTCAGCCCCCAAGGTTTAGCAGGAACTGGCCTGCCAAAAATTGGTCCTTTCCTGACTCCACAAGATCACAAAGGGGCAGGAACAGATGCTCTAGGGGCAAAAATCAATCCAGAGGAGGTGCCTACAGAGGACGACAGTGGCAAGGCAATAACCGAGGCACAGACACAGCCACTGCCACTGCAACAGGACAATCACAGTGACTTGGTTTTGACTCCGCCTACCAGGAAGCAAATAGCAGCACCATTAGGCGGAAAGTTAGCCTTATTCTCGAAAAATTGGCACTATATTACAAAAGACAAGTGGATTTTGCAAACCATAGACCAAGGCTACCGGTTCCACTTCCACACCTTACCAGTAAAAAGAGGAATGCCAAACCTGCCCCCAAATCAAAAAATAGAAGCCCTGCACCAGATAGCGGAATTAATAAAGATGAGAGCTGTTGAAAGGGTGCCATTAATAGAACAGGGCAAAGGATTCTACTCCAGACTCTTCCTAGTACCAAGAAAAGAGAAAAACTGGAGACCTATTCTCGACCTGTCCATCTTAAACACATACATCATTGTCCCAAAATTCAAAATGCTGACCCTACAGCAACTTCTTCCCATGCTGGGCAAGGAGTGTTGGCTGGTAACTCCAGAGCTCAAGGAGGCATACCTGCACGTCCCCATTCGACCAAATTGCAGAAGATACCTCAGATTTCTTGCAGGATCAGAGCATTATCAATTCTCAGCATTGCCCTTTGGCTTATCTACTGCGCCCAGAGTATTCACAAAATGCCTGGCATCAGTAATCGCTCACTGCAGAGTACAGGGAATCCAAATTTATCCATACCTGGACGACTGCCTGTTACAAGCGGACAACAAAAGCAAGCTGACAACAGATTTACAAAGGGTCATTTACTTGCTACAAGCCCTGGGATACACAGTCAATTTACAAAAGTCAAGGCTGATACCATCCCAGACAAGAACTTTCTTGGGCTGAATTGGACACAGTAAAACAGATGGCATTCCTAACTGCAGAAAACAAAAGAACTCCCTCTTTACTTCTCGGCATTAACAAAGCAGAGCAAGCTAACAGCAAGAAAAGTTCTGCAGGCCTTGGGCTTCATGGCATCATGCATAATCTTGGTCCCACATGCCAGACTGCATATGAGAAAGTTACAGTGGTACCTAAAGAATTTATGGTCTCAACACAGGCACAGCTTAGAAACAGAAATACCACTAATCCCATGCTTAAAACAGGAGTTCCTATGGTGGGCTCGGGCATGCCAGTCAAACCCAGGCTTACCCTTCCACAACTTTCCAGCAAACCAAACCATCACAACGGATGCCTCAGACCTAGGATGGGGGCACACATGCTGGACAAATGCGTACAAGGACTGTGGACTCAGGACCAACTGCACCTGCACATAAACCAAAGAGAAATGCTGGCAGTAAAACTGGCAATCCTAAAATTCAGACCATTCCTCAAAGAAGGCCATTTGATGATAAGGACAGACAACACCACAGTCATGTGGTACATCAACAAACAGGGAGGCACTCATTCTTACCCCCTATGCAGAATGACTTTGGACCTTTGGAATCTGGCTCTCAGCTACAACATCCAGTTACAGGCAATATTTGTACCGGGAAAAGAGAACACCCTAGCAGACATTTTAAGCAGAACCACCTCGGATGCTCACGAATGGATGCTACACCCGGACATCTTCAAGGCCATCACAAAGAAATGGGGAATGCCACAAATAGATCTATTCGCTTCCCCACAAAATCACCAGCTCAAAAAATTCTGCACAAGGACATTCCACCCACTTGCATGGAAGGTGGACTCTCTATCCTTCAGCTGGAAAGGCCTGACAGCATATGCATTTCCACCTCTTCCCTTGATGCACAAGGTACTACTGAAAATCAAAGAGGAACGTCCAAGGATAATTCTGATAGCTCCAAACTGGCCAAGACAACACTGGTACCCACTGCTGAGGAGCATGTCTCGGGAGAAAATGTGGTCAATACCCCTGATGCCTCTGATGTTAACTCAGAACAACTACAACATCATACATCCAAACCTAAAAACCTTGCAACTGACTGCCTGGAACATCACATAGCAGTGACTAACCCAGACCTTTCACAAAGGGTTAAAGACATTATCCTTGAAGCCCGCAGACCTTCAACAAGAAGGAACTATGCAGGAAAATGGAAAAGGTTCGTCATTTGGAGTACTGAAAGAGGAAAAGATGTGTCAAACATAGATATTGCTAACATTCTGGAGTACTTGGCAGAGCTTCTACATACAGGCCTGTCCTATTCCTCCATCAAGATACATGCATCAGCTATTTCAGCAGAATACAGCTTTGATCCTCCTGTCTTTTCACACCCTCTACTCAGGCAGTTCCTCAGAGGGATCAAGAATGTAAAACCTCATAGGAAACCACTATTACCAGCATGGGACTTGAATTTTGTACTAGAAAAGTTGACACTCCCCCCGTTTGAACCAGCAGCAACAGCAGATCTACAACACCTGTCATGGAAAACGGCTTTCCTACTGGCTATTACTTCAGCAAGGACGGTTTCGGAACTACAGGCCTTAATGGCAGTGCAACCCTTCCTAATCTTCCATCAAGATAGGGTGTCCATGAGAACTAATCCTACATTTATGCCTAAGGTGGTATCCAGAGTGTCTTTAAACCAGGCAATCCACCTACCTACCTTCTTTCCCAATCCACAAAACAGAGGTGAAAGAATAATGCATACCTTGGATGTACATAGACAGTTACGCTACTACCTGGACAGAACCAAAGGTAACAGAAGAACTGACCAGCTCTTTGTAGCCTATGCAACAGGAAGGGAAGGAAAAGCAATTTCCAAACAGACAATCTCCAAATGGATAGGAAATTGCATAAGATTCTGTTACTCCTACCATGGAAAACCAATTCCACAGAACATAAGACCTCATTCTACAAGGGCTACAGCCACTACCACAGCTTTCTTAAGAGGAGTGGCAACCAAGGACATTACTGAGGCGGCTACTTGGACCTCCGTGCATACATTTGCCAAGCATTATAATTTACCTCTATATTCTAGATCCCGAGCAGGATTTGCCACTGCTGTTCTGCAAGGGATCCTGACTACACCATAATTATTTTTCCTCCTCCCCTAGTTTGGCTATGGTATTCTACCCATTTGTTATGAGTGCAGATGCATCCATGAAGGACATAGTACAGTTTTGTACCTACCATAAATGTAGATGTCCGAACTGGATAGCATCTGCAGTCAGGATTACCCTCCCTCCTTCCCCTCTGCGGTACTCCTAGGGTATTTACCCTCCTAATAGCTAGCTAGGGGGGGGGGGGTCTCTTATGGTGTATTTGTTTGTATATATGTACATACATGTTTATTTTTTGTGTTTGCCTTCTACTATTTTGGAAACATTGGCATTTATCCAAAATTTAGCTTTCCAAGAGGGCAATTGGCATCTGGGGCAAGAAACACTGAGGAAAATGGCGTCGGCTGATGCCTTTATACCCGAAGACCAGCAGAGATGACGTCGGGTGAAGTGCGACATCAGCCGAAGCCGGACCCGGACTTTGGAATCCGGCCGACCGAAGGGCTGCCTGACGACAGGACAACCCATTTGTTATGACTGCAGATGCTATCCATTTCAGACATCTACATTTATGGTAGGTACAAAACTGTACTTTTTACATGCTGGCTTGCCGGACTAAGCCTTTAGTACCAAGTGTAAAATGTTTTAGTACTACATGAAGTCTTACTAAACTTCCTTCCTATCTTCTTGAATGCCTATCTGTGAAACAAGAGCAGAGCCTTAACTCTTTCAAGCAGTGTCTTAAGTAGGCAAAAAGCAAAATGGCAGTACAGTAAACTCTCAGTTAACTGGCACCCATGGAGTTTGTTAGATGCTGGATAACTGTAGTTTCTGGTTGCTTGAGCGTTACTATTAAAAATAGGCCTGAATAATACTGTACCCTATACTATTTGTTTGCTTTGACTTGTTCTCAGGTTGGGGAGAGAGGAAATGTATTCCTATCTTCCTTTTTAAAACTCTAAAACTCTAAAAACGTAGGCTAAGTTTCTGTAGTGGGAAAACAAAGTGCAACACATGAAAATTGTACTGTATTTCTTTGACATTTTTTTGCCGGTTGCTTGAGAGTGATGGTTGCTTGATTTCCGGTTAACTGAGTTTACTGTAGATGTAAGTGGCTGCCAGCAAAGGATGAAAGTTTTCATAGCAGTTTGATCTTTTCCGTTAGGATAGTATGATGCTCCTTGTTTAATATTATTCCTTTTATTCTACCAGTTTCTACAGATAGCTGACAAATTAAACAAAACTAGCCATCTTCCTCATTTGAATGCAGGAACCTGACAAATGATGTATGTGTTACCTACTTAATTAAAAACTGTAACTTTTGTCCGGCAGGTCCTGGCATCCATCATTTCATGCAGTCAGGTGCTCCAGTGTCCCATAACTTATTTTATTCATCATGCACATGCTGAGATTTCCTCAGGTGCAGACAATGTGTCGTGACTAAATGATCTGCAGATAACAGAAAAATGAAGGCATACTGTTAGGAAAGCAGACATTGAGCTCATCACCGGTGTCTGGAAGAGTAAAATCAGTATGCACAGTTTTAATGAGAAAAAACTTGTTAAAAGTTGTATTATTATTGTTATTATTATGTTTATTATTTTAGTTCATAAGTTATTCATGCATTTAACCCTTTCATGCAAGTGAAATGCTAATTCAGGAGCATTTAATTTTTTTAGTCTTACTAGTGGAGGGCATTTACAGAATGACACATGAGAGTAACATCGGCAGTGCTATTTTCAAAGAAATTTCTTGCGTTTATGAAGTAGCATAGGTCACTAACAGGCTGGATGTAGAGAGAGAGAGAGAGACAGAGAGAGAGGGTGATACTTCGTTCTGCGGTGGGGATTATTATTATTATTTCCATAATTATGGTACCTGCCTTAGTAGTTGCAATAGTGTTTTTGCTGTAAGGGATAAGATAAGGGAAGAAAGTGATACAGATATGAAAGTTTTTAAGAGTCATTTTAAAGGTAAAGAAGCAACAGCATCCTGGAAGAAAGCAGTGATGACTGTAATACCTCAAGATGATAAAAAAACATCAGATCTAGTTTCATACAGACACATTTTGATTCTAAACCATGATTATAGTGTTTATATCTATAATGGCTGTAAGAATGGCAAAAGTAATGAAAAAATTATAGATATGGACCACTGTGGTTTTGTGGAGGACAGGCAAAGATTTGACAACATTAATAGAACAACCATGATCCAAAGGGAAGCAGATTGTAAGAAAACACTGCTGTTGTTGGTAGGTCTTGGTGCAGAGGAAGCATTTGGCAGAGTAAGCAGGGATCTTATGAGCAGGGCAATGGAAGCATTTGCATTCCCTGATAAGATAATAAGGTTGATTATGAGGCTATATGAGGGATTGGAGTCAAAAATTAAAGCAGGGGGTTCCACTCTGATAAGTTTTGTTTGAGCAGAGGAACCAGGTAGGGGTGCCTCTTTTCCCTTTGTTATTTGTGTTATATTTAGAACCAATGACAAAGAAAATAAGGGTCTCAAAAATGCAAGGATATAATTGGTGTGATAACCAAGAAAAGTTGGCATTACATGCAGATGATATTATTTTGTACTGGATGAAACCAGAATAGGACATTTCAGTGCTGTGAAACATTGTGAGGCTGTGTGTGAAACGGAATAGTAAGCGGGAACAGAAGATGGGACACTTGTAGGGGTGTGTGTGTGTGTGTGTGTGTGTGTGTGTGTAATGCCCCCCCAGGTGTACATGGTGGTGGGTAGAGAATAAGGCTTGAACCCTGTACCTTGGGCCCAAGTGGCAAAGCCTGAATTCTGAATTCCCTACCCACCACCATTTGTAAAAATGTTGCAGGATTTTCCCTCATACTTTTTCTGTTCCTCATAAAATCTGTGGTTTCTGCATTTGTATCCTTGTTGCCTGACAGCTAAATGTTATCTGGTTTTATGCTTGGCTGTCTGGAGTGTTTCTCCCTGGGCCTCTGCTAAAAAATTAGCTTTTTTTTTTCAAAGTCAGACTTTCCTGGTTAATAAATGTTAAAAAAAATGGACACATTTCAATATCAGACTTCATATTCTTCAGAAAGTGTATGGTAACAAAAGCAAGCTTTTATTCTAGCAATTTTCTAAGTGGACAAGATGAATATTTGAAATGTATCCCTGTGTTTGGGACTGTATTCCCCCCATTATTGGCGTCATCCAGGTTTTGTGCTAGGGTTGAGAGTTATGGTAAGAATTGAATTCACTGAATATGTTTGGGGGCTGTATTAACCCAGTATTGGCTTTGTTCAGGTATTTATTGGCCTCATCCAGGTATTTATTGGCTTCATCCAGGTTTTTTGCTAATGTTGAGAGCTATGGTAAGAACTGATTTCACTGAAAATGTTTGGGGGCTATATTCTCTCATTACTGGCTTTGTCCGGGTGTTATTTGCTAAGAGGTTGAGAGCTATGGTGAGAACTGAATTCACTGAATGTTTGGTGGTTGTAGTCACCCATTATTGGCTTTGTTCAGGTCTTTTGTGCTAAGGTTGACAGCTGTGCTATGGTGAGAACTGAATTCACTAAATGGTAAAGTTTCAGTCTTCCTCTTTCACAAAACAGCTGATTTGGCGTAGTGGTATGTTGCTTTGACTGTTTTGCACCGGTCCCCTGGGTTCAAGACGTGGCAGTGAAATGTATGGTGGTAACGCAGCATTTTATTCTAGCAACTTTCAAACATTATACAAGCAATGTTTAAAATGTGTCCCTGGTTTTTGGCCTTTTGCCCCAATAAATTTGGCTTTTCCAGATTTCTTGTGCTGCAAAGTTCAGAGATACAGCTGAGTGTCGAGTAGATTTTACAAGGAGCTGAGAGCTGCAGGGGAGCAAAAGTTTAGTGCTGTTTATGTTTAGTCTGCTTGCAGTGTTAATAGCACAACAGATAGTGTACTTGCTTTAGATGCTGAAGGTTGTGGGTTCTACTCCCACAGTAGGTAAATGCATTGCTGATGCTGTATTGTGTTGTAAAGGGGGTGGATGCTGCAGTCCTTTTGGCAAAGATACCTAGTAACTATGAACCTGTTAACAGTTTGCTATCCATTCTCTATTGCGGTATTACTAGCTTTTCATTTTTTTACTGCATGCAACAAAGACAATTTATTCTTCAAGGGTAACAGGCATTTTATTTGTAGATTAAACAATGACATATAAAGTGTTTGCTAGCAGCAACCTCTATTAGTTACAAATTTCTTCAATGTGGATTTTACTACAGAGATTGTGTATTTTTTACTGATACTGGTGGACTTGAGTAGACTTTTTATGATGGAAATGTTCTGAATTGGGCAATTTTGTCATTGGTGGATGCATTTTGTTTCTTTGTTTACTGGAAAAAATTTCAAAACAATAAATTTAAAATGCCCTTTAACAACTGTACTGTATTGTACAAGGAATATAATGTAATAGTCAGGAAGGTGTATCAAAGAGCATTTGTATGTTATGTTCGAGGGTCCTGTGATTTTGAAGACAGCCCAGAGTTAATATTTGCAATTGGCAAAATGTATTCTCTCTGAAAGTGGGTTTCAGTGCTGTTTTAATGCATGTGAGTTTCAAGGGCAGAGAAGTTTTAATGTTATTTCTCAACAACACCACGAACTCAAGGAAATATAGCAGCAACGACCACAAAAAGAATACCAGTGAGAAACAGCTCAACTTTCATGTATTTAATACAAAAATATATTACACTTCTCTTAGCGCCTCGGCCAACAGCCTTTACAGAGTAGAAAAAACATAAGAAACATAGGAAGTAGTATATATAGTAAAAAAAGAAACCAATTAATGTATATAAGCAATTACTTAATTATTCAATTATAAAAACTAACATTTAACCTTTTAAAGTTATACTGATCATATAAAACTGTGCCAGTTACATTCCTTATTTAGTCCATAAGGACTTAGAGTATTATATTTCATAATCAACAGAGACTCCTTTTGTCTTAACACATTTTTTTGAATAATGACATTATTAAAACGTAATGGTACATGTTCTAAAACAGAAACTTTCATACATTCTAAACTACCATCATGTTCATTATTAAAATGTTCTGCAATGGGACTGTTCATCTTTTTGTTTCTCACATCTCTGATATGTTCCTTTATTCTCTGAGATAAAGTACGTTTGGTTTCACCAATATAATATTTCTTACATGAGCAAAAGATGACATAAATTACCCCTGTACTGAGACATGAGTATTTTGCTCTATTTGTAAATTTTTTTCCATTAATTTCTCTTATTTCTTTATTTATGAAGGGACATATAGAGCATTTATTACAGAAAACGTACCTATTTCATTAATATTAATTAATATGGGGTATTGTTTTTCTTTATACACACTATGAACTAGAAAATCTTGTATATTTCTTCCCCTTTTATATGATATCACCAGTTCTACATTCTTTAATGAAATAATTTCTTTCCTAACAAAATCCCAATATTGTTTTATTATGTTATTAATCATAGGAGAACAATTAGTGTATTTAGTTACAAAGAATAATTTATCTTCATTCTGTACTTTATTGTTATATTGCCCTATATTATATTTGTTCTTAGATTTTTTATCACCAAACACTTCATTATAGCTATTCATAACATTTAATTTGTTATAGCCCCTATCAATAAACAAATTAGCTGCTTTCAAAGCTTCACTAGCTGCTAGAGACACATCACTACTTAATCTTTTTATTCTAATGAATTCCCCATAGGGGATGGCTCTCAATGTGTGTATCGGATGACAACTAGTGCCACACATTTTCCAATTCATCTCATTGAATTTCCTGTGTATATTTGTAATAATTTTATTGCCATTACATCCAGTTAACGAGATATCCAGAAAATTAATTTTATCTCCTATACAGGTGTCATCAAATTTGATACCAAAGTTATTATTATTTAAATCATTAACAAATGTAACAGATGAATCATGTCCCCCCTTACATATAAAAATTAAATCATCAATAAATCTGTAGTACCCAATGACATGTTTCCTAAAAAATGGATGATTATATATGTACTTATTTTCAAAAAGGCCCATGAATAGATTGGCATAAGCTGGGGCAAGCAGCCCCATCGCTGTTCCTTTAAGTTGTCGATATAAAATGCCATTAAATTCAAAAATATTATGGGTTAGGCAAAATTCTATTAATTCTACCATAAAATGTGTTTTAGGGTTATCACCCATAAATGTTATTATAGCTTCTATGCCAAATTTGTGTATTATATTCGTATATAGGCTTACTACATCCGTAGTAATAAAATACATATCCCCTAGCCATGTGATGTTTTTAATTTTATTTAAAAAATCAAAAGAATCCTGAATATATGAAGGCAACCTTATAACTTGCTTTAGGAGATGTTCATGTAGTAAGCCACACAAATTATAGGTAAAAGAATCAAAAGCAGACACAATTGGTCAATTCGGAGGTCTTTCCATATTTTTATGTACTTTGGGTAGGCAAAAAAATTTTGCCACCTTACTATTCTTGACTATAATTTTACTATCAACATCTGACTTAGTAAAATAATGCAGTCTAACACCTTTATACAATAAAGTTTTAAAATCTTGTTCCGCTTTGAATAAGAAAGCATTATCAATCACTGAATAAGTATCTTTTTTACTCAGATGTTCCATACACATTTCATAATAATCACTGTTATTAAGGACCACCAATTTCCCACCCTTATCTGATGGTTTGAAAATAATATCATCATTCTTACTTAATCGCTGTAATTTGTGCCATTGGTCTTTGGTCAAATTAAAACATTGTTTTGCACATAAAAAATCTTGCAATTCCTTATCTAATAAAGTGTTAAGAAAAACATCTAGTCTCTGAATATTAGCATTCTTGCAAGGAGGCATAAAACAATTGTTAGTTTTTAAACTACTAGTATCAAACAAACTGTAAGCATTATTATAATCTGCATTGTCCGAGGTACATGAGTAAAAAGAATTGTCACTGTCATCATCACTACTATTCCCTACCATAGAGTTATCTAATGAGCATTCAACATTCATATTTTCCGTTTTACAGAAAAAGAAATCCCTCAAATTCATTTTGCGATATAAATTGAACAATTCTATTTTAAGCTCATGTTTACGTGGAATACATGTTGGTATGAACTTCAATCCCTTCATAAGCACAGATAGCTCTATTTCATCAAATCTATAGTTAGAAAGATTAATTATATACTCATTAGAAAAAGTCACTGAGCATTGTTCATGCACATCTACCTTTTTTAAAGTATCTGTCGCCCGGGTCTCTTTGGCGTTCCGAATTCTGCCACTCTCTCTTCTTCGGATTGTTGTGTTGCCCCCGTTGTTCTGAATAGGTCTTCCGAAACGACTCAGAGTTTGCCGCTCTTGGTAAATCAGGAAATTCTTCTATATCTCTCTCATCTTCTTCAAAAGATGAAGCGCCACTTTCTCCTGAGGCAAAGCTTTTATTTTTGTACTGTTCCGAAACCGGATTTCCTTTCTGAAACGTGACGTTTTTCCTCCTGGGTCTTGAATTGTTGAACAGTACAAACGCCCTCTTGTGGTCATAGTCACGAATGTCTCTATTAAGTTTATATTTTTTTCGATCAATGAGTTCTTTCTCATAATTGGTTAATTTGTTATTGATATCAATCAGAAAGTTTTCCAGTATGGAATTGGAGGTTAAGTTAACTATTTGTTCACAAGTAGATTTTGTTTCAATAATTAACTTTTCTCTTTTGATATGGTCTCGTTCTAGTAAAATAGAGACCCATTCTAGACTACATCGGTGAGCTGCTGCAATCCACCTTTCATGAAATTTCACTTCAGTTTCATCTTTAAGATCAAAGGGAGAGGAAGGTTTTTTGATAGACCTCAACCCACGTGGAGTTATTTCTAACTCACAATATCTCTCCAAACTTCCGATATTATAAAATACGGCAGTCTCTTTGAATATTAGTTGTTCTAATTTAGAGCACAATTCCTGTGCATCAGGATTTCCTGCAAAGTCAGATTTCTTACCCACCATAGCAAACGGATTCAATGAACTTCTTTTGCGTGAGTCTTCCCATTTCTTCATAATGCCTCCACCAGCATTATTAGGTGCATTAGATGTATCAGCACCTGTGTTTTTATTACCATTAAAATGAATGTCTCCACTATTGCCTATAGTGGTATTAGTAGTAGTTGTTCGTTGATTCGATTCACCATTGCGATTAGGCATTTCTATGCCTGATTCTCTAAAAATCCTTGGAAAGGAGCACAGAGACTCACTGGTCATATTATTTCTCAACAACACCACGAACTAAAGAAAATATAGCAGCAACGACCACAAAAAGAATACCAGTGAGAAACAGCTCAACTTTCATGTATTTAATACAAAAATATATTACACTTCTCTTAGCGCCTCGGCCAACAGCCTTTACAGAGTAGAAAAAACATAAGAAAAATAGGAGGTAGTATATATAGTAAAAAAAGAAACCAATTAATGTATATAAGCAATTACTTAATTATTCAATTATAAAAACTAACATTTAACCTTTTAAAGTTATACTGATCATATAAAACTGTGCCAGTTACATTCCTTATTTAGTCCATAAGGACTTAGAGTATTATATTTCATAATCAACAGAGACTCCTTTTGTCTTAACACATTTTTTTGAATAATGACATTATTAAAACGTAATGGTACATGTTCTAAAACAGAAACTTTCATACATTCTAAACTACCATCATGTTCATTATTAAAATGTTCTGCAATGGGACTGTTCATCTTTTTATTTCTCACATCTCTGATATGTTCCTTTATTCTCTGAGATAAAGTACGTTTGGTTTCACCAATGTAATATTTCCTACATGAGCAAAAAATAACATAAATTACCCCTGTACTAAGACATGAGTATTTTGCTCTATTTGTAAATTTTTTTCCATTAATTTCTCTTATTTCTTTATTTATGAAGGGACATATAGAGCATTTATTACAGGAAAACGTACCTATTTCATTAATATTAATTAATATGGGGTATTGTTTTTCTTTATATACACTATGAACTAGAAAATCTTGTATATTTCTTCCCCTTTTGTATGATATCACCAATTCTACATTTTTTAATGAAATAATTTCTTTCCTAACAAAATCCCAATATTGTTTTATTATGCTATTAATCATAGGAGAAAAATTAGTGTATTTAGTTACAAAGAATAATTTATCTTCATTCTGTACTTTATTGTTATATTGCCCTATATTGTATTTGTTCTTAGATTTTTTATCACCAAATACTTCATCATAGCTATTCATAACATTTAATTTGTTATAGCCCCTATCTATAAACAAACTAGCTGCTTTCAAAGCTTCACTAGCTGCTAGAGACACATCACTACTTAATCTTTTTATTCTAATGAATTCCCCATAGGGGATGGCTCTCTAAAAGGTTAAATGATAGTTTTATAATTGAATAATTAAGTAATTGCTTATATACATTAATTGGTTTCTTTTTTTACTATATATACTACTTCCTATGTTTCTTATGTTTTTTCTACTCTGTAAAGGCTGTTGGCCGAGGCGCTAAGAGAAGTGTAATATATTTTTGTATTAAATACATGAAAGTTGAGCTGTTTCTCACTGGTATTCTTTTTTGTGGTCGTTGCTGCTAAGTTTTAATGTTAGTCTATTTTCATTGAGACTGCATTGCTTTAACAGATATGTATTAGGGTTTGTGCTGTAAAATGCAAAATAAAACTTTCAAATGAAATCCTAAATCATCGCAGAAGTAAAGCAGTATGCACATTAGTGTTTATGGTAAATGGGTCAAAATAACCAAGGAATGGGACATTGGAATGGCTGCAGGGGGGAGGCTCCATTTGACCATGAGGGGGGGTATCAAACTCAGACAGCCCCGGTTGAACTATACCTCTCAGTTGTCCATATCTTTGCAGAATTAATAGATATTTGCTGCTTATTTTTGGTTTGTTCCTCATAAAATTTGTGGTTTTCTAGCAAATCATTTAGGAATGAAGCCATTAAATGACAGACACTGAGTTTCAGATGTCATAACCTTCAGAAAAATGCATGCTAATGCAAGACTGTCTAAGTTTATACAAGAGCAATTTTTAGTAGTGTTTGTATGTTCCCCAATATATTTGGCCTTGTTCAGATTTCCTGCATTAAGAGGTTGAGAGGTACATGCAAATCACTTTGTAGATTGGGAATATCCAAACCTGTTAATTGTCCCCAATTCTGGCTCAAAATGTTGCTCTCCCCTAATAATCCCTCCTCCAAAATGGCAATTTTGGAAGAAAATGTGGAGGGTTTACAATTATAACTGTAATGATCAGTTATAGATTACCTTTATTTCAGAAATGCATGTGGATGCTCTTATTTTGTTAGCTGCTTCAAGTTAACTGTTAATATTAAAAAGGTGTCCCTTTTTTGACAGGTATTTTTGCATCACATTTTGGTCTGTTTTTCATAAAATTGTGGTTTCTGGCAAATTAGTGGCAAGTCATTAAAGATTGAAGTTAGAAAATAATGGCAGACATTTGAGTTTCAGATTTTATACCCTTCAGAAAATTTGTACTAATGCAAGATCTACCTGTTCTATTAAGTTAATAAGAGCAATATTTAAAAATTGGCCTTATTTTTGGGCCTGTGTCCCACTTCTAGTTCTATGTATGGCTTTGTCCAGATTTCTTGCTCTGAAGTTGAGAGGTAGGAGTGTCAGAGCCATCACAGTCAGCCAGAGACATTTCAAATTATGACATACTTATTGCACCCCAGCCCCCATTGTAGTGGCTCGGGATGTGTCCAAGGAAGGCAAGAAGCAGTTATGCAGTAAGTGTGCAGAGTATTCCCCCATCCAAGGTAGATCACAAATACGACCGTGGCTTTTCATCTGTCCTTGATTTTGCAAAATGTTCTGGTTTTCTATCAGATTTTTATACTGTTGATTTATGCTTCTTATTATTCAGGAACTGCATGCTATCACAGTGTCCTGTTGCTCTGTTTAAGTAGCCATGGTTTAATGAACATCAGGTAAGCTTGTCGGAGATTGTAAGATGCAAGTAAGCTTTAGTAAGCTTGTCGGACATTGTAAGATGCAAGTAAGCTTTAGTAAGCATATTGTTGAAGAATTGCCAGCATTGAAAGCCTTTTCGTTGTTGCCATGCAGAGAATATTTACATAGCTAGATAATGTATAAGCCTTGGGTGTTGAAATGCATATGACAGTATTTGTAATAAAAGGACAGGATTACAGCGTTTTCATAAGCTCATTACATTTTATTGGAGACCAGTGTCTGTGTGTTAGTACACTTGTAGTTGGGTGGCTTTAACGGTATATGGTAAATAAGCATTGCTTCCTTACTTAAAAGCCAAGCCCTGCAACAACTAGCTCCACACTGAAGTCAAAACACAATAGCTCTGGTGGGTAAATGTACTCTGTAGTAATCAAAAAAAAGGCAAATGTTTGAAATAACTACAGCTTATGTGCAAACACAATGGGTAGTGATGAAACAATGCTCTGCTAAAAATGCTTTAATGCTCCACATTGCTGAGCTACAATCACTAGCTACCAGGATTTCAACCACTTCAGATCAAGCACGGTGCCGTTCAGTGCAACCTTCCCAGAACTAATTCAAGTCTGACCAGAATTATTTGGTGTGTGTATAAGAGGGAGGTAGCATACCCCTCAGCTGTCCAGATTTTTGCCCCATATTCCTCTTAAAAAGTATTGAAGTTGCTAAATAATGAGATTTCAGTTTTAGATGTCATGTCATTTAGAAAAATGCATACTAACACAAATCCTGTTACTCTTGCAATTTTCTAAGTTTCTGAGAGCCATATTTATAATCTGTCCCTATTTATTTTAGGCTTTGTCAAGATTTCTTGCACAAAGGGTGAGGCCTTGAGGGGTGTGGTATCTTTGTAAGAGAGAAAGTGAAATGCCCAAGTTAGAGTTAGCAGGTGGAATTTTCAAGTGCATTTTCAAGGAACTGTGAGTTTTAAGGGAAGCGAAGTTCACCGCTGCTCATGCCAAGTCTATTTACAATGTGCAACCATTTTGTTTAGCAAATGGTATCTCTATTGTGGTATAAAGTTTTAAAGCTATGTTAGTAGCACCACAAGTAGAATACTTGCATCTTAATGTAAAGGCTTGAGGTTCTATTCCTACAGCATATACATTTGTATGCTGCAGTCCTCAGGATGTCCTCCTTTGGATGAGATGCCTAATAACTATGAACCTGTTTTTCAGCTTGTCATCCATTTTCTATTGCAATATACCAGCTTACCATTTTTTTAATTTAACATAGGCAATTTATTCTTTGACGGCAGCAGGCACTGAATTTGTAGATGAAACACTGAAATATACAGTTTTCTAGCAACAACATCTTCATTAGTTTCAGATATCTTTAATGTGGAATTATTCAGATTACTTTTACTTCGGCAGTGACACTCAAACAAGTGTTGCTGTATAATACAAGGGATATAATTCAATTATATATTGTAATTAATACAATCAGGTAAATCAAATAACTTTTGCATGGCCCTAACGGTGTGCAAGGAGCCTATTGCTTAAACAGTTCAAAGGTAAATAACCTGCCACTGGCCAGATGCATTTTCTTTGAATGTGGGTTTCAATGCCGTTTCATTGAATGTGAGTTTCAAAAGTAGAGAAGCTTTAATGCCAAGTCTGTTTTCATTGTAAGACTATTGCTTTGTTTAGGTTTAGTAAATGTCTCAGTGTTTGGGCTATAATGTTTGAAATAAAAGTTGTAAATTAAATCCAACTTCCTGTAATCATTGTAGAACTAAAGCATAACACAGTATGCACACAGATTTGAACAGTGTCTACAGTAAATGGGGAGAAATAGCCAAGTAATGGGACACTGGAATGGCTGTGTGGGTGGGGCTTGGGGTGGGTGGACTTGGGCGGGGCTGTGTTGGCAGGAGGCGGGGTGAGATATGTGGGTGGGGCTCTGGGTTTGCACCCCCCTGCAAAAAATCCTGCGGGCTCCCTTGCTCCTGAGGTATGCATTAAGCTGTTATTCATTGTTCCTAATAGACTGTTAAATGTATTTAAGTTGAATTGTGTGATTTAATAGTAACTGATGTAACTCTTTTTTGCTACATAGTTACATAATGCACTATTGAATGGCATGAATATTGTAGCTACTTGTTTCTTTAAAGCTAAGTTGTGTCTCTATAGCTAAATGTGTTTGGTAATCAGACTTTAGTATGACAAGCTCTTTGCAGGGCTGTTCATTAGAGTGAAAATTGAGAGCCTTCTGTATATTTTTGAGAAGCAGGATATTCAACATTCAACATTCTTTGACTCTCAGTCATAAGGCACTGTTGCAGTAAAATGCTAATGTGTTATAATGATTTATGCTATATGTAAAGATATGTGAAGATTTTACTAACATAGTTTAGGGTTTCCTCGGGTAGTCTAATGTTGTTTAAGCTACACAGCTGCTTCTGACTGCCTCTGAAATCAAGCTCTCTCTCTATCCCTCCCAGGTCTTCCCCTGCACAGCGTGCGGCAGAAAAGAACTTTGCCCTTTTTGAGCGACTACTCTACTATTGCCCACAACCTGTAAAATCAAAACAGGTCATTATCTGGTCATTTTAGTATAGACTTTAAAGTAAAGTATTATTTAAGGGTCCTCAGCACTAGCACGAATCTCCCTAGGCTTACCCAAACAAAAAATCCAAGCTTGTTTGCATATACTCCACTTAAACTACAGAACACACTCTAAAACTAAGGCAAACAGCTGTAAAATTTTAAAAACAAGCTCCCAAAGCATAGGAATTGAACCTGATGTCTGTTTAGACGAGATTACTCACCTGCAAGTTAATTATTCAGGAGTTACATCTTGAAACCTGGGCTCTAGTGGCTTAGTGTAAACCCGGCTCCCCGAGCACTAAGCGCTTCGTGCTCGCTCTGCTCCCGCCTGCCCCTATTTCCACCCCCCAGTACTGGTACTTTTATAACCTCAGACCACTCCCGCGACTGGGCACTAAGTTCCTATAGCTCACTACCGCCTCTAAGATCAAGCGGAATATGACACCACCCAGGAAGCTTATCATACTAACTCTTTTTCCCCTCCTACTTGTCCCTTACCTAGCTACCCTATATGAAACCTGGTCTTACATAGGCTTCCACCACCCAGGCTACCAAACCAACCCCTCCCCCATAATTAACAACAGAGGCCATGACTCAACTCCCTACTCACCCTCCTTGTTAGAACTCGAACGCTATGTAATTATCAAACCTACCAATATTAGGCCAAATGATAAACATTACTACAAACTTCTACTCAAAGCCCTCAAATTCATTACCACTCTGAATCACAGACTAGCCACAGATGGTGATATCCACCCCAACCCTGGCCCTTCCCCTCCACTCAATTCTAATTCCACCCTATCCTCCCCTCCACTTCTCAATCTAAACACTAGACCCTTTAACTCTCTTCTGACTTGTCATCTAAACATCAGAAGTGTAAACAATAAGATTCACAACCTACATGCCCTTTTAGCTACTTGTTCCCCAGACCTACTATGTCTCACAGAAACCTGGCTTAAACCAAGTACGAAAGACACACAGATAATCCCACCAGGGTATGATATACTAAGAGCAGACCAAATAACTCGTAAAGGTGGCGGTGTAGCCATACTCTACAAAAATACATTACAAATCTCCCTTGCCTCTCCACAACCTCTCCTAACAAACAATGCCGAAATTCTACTTGTAAAACTTCAACCAAACAAACATAAAAGCATAAATATAGCATGTATTTACATCCCCCCAGGCAACAGTAATAACAAAACCTTAGAGGATTTTCTCCACTGGTTAACTCAAACTCACCCCCAGGAATCCATAGTGTTAGGTGACTTCAACATCAATTGGAATTCCTTCTCATCTAGCTCCCCATCTAGCAGCATAAATCTACATGGCTTTTCTCAGCTCATATCCACTCCTACCAGACTAGGTAAACCCCAAAACAAAGACAGCATCCTGGACTGGATCCTTACTAATAAAGATCCTGACCAGTACTCAGCAGGTACTCACCCAGAGGACATGAGTGGTCACTTACTCACCTATGTTATCAAATTCAAGAAAATCACCCCCCTTCTTACAACCATAAAAAAAATCAGGAACAATAATAAATTCAACGCCTCCATTTTTCAAACTGAACTTAAAGCCCACAACTGGACAATACTCAAGTCTCTTCCTGTTGAAGAGGCAGTTTTCTACTTCAACACCACCTTCCTCAAGATTCTAGATTCCCATGCTCCAATACGGTCCATTAGCACTAAAACCAAAACCGCACCATGGCTCTCTAAGGAAACAAAATCCAAAATCCTATCTAGAAACAAGATGTGGATCACATGGCGTACCTCTAAAGACCCACACTCCCACCAAACCTTCCGGCAACTTAGAAATGAAACTAAAAGAATGATCTTAAATGATAAAAAAAACTTCTTCCTCCACCTCCAACACAAACACCTTAATAATCCACAAAAATTCTGGGCAGGCTTAAACAAGCTCCTGCACCCAGGCCAGGCAATCACCCCACTCCAACAACTTGCAAACAACAGTGCCCTGTAAACATTGCTAACACATTCAATAGTTTCTTCACAGAAACTATACAATCCCTAGCCACACAATTCAAACAAACAACCAGCCCACTCCACTACCCATGCCAGCAGAATACTACAACTACATCAGATCATCTATTTACCTTGATCCAGTACCCATATCCTCTATAACATCTCTTCTTAAAAACTAAAACCCACTAAGCTAGCAGCTGACCTTCTCCCAGCTGAGTTTCTGCAAAAAGCAGCTGAGGCCATTTCCTATCCCATCTCCATAATCATAAATCGTACCTTGTCAGAAGCCTTCATCCCCTCCATATGGAAAATGTCCCACATTATTCCTCTCCATAAAGGTGGTAGCTCACTAGAGCTAACCAACTACAGACCTATAGCTATACTCTCACCCCTGGTCAAAATTATGGAAAAGTGTGTCCACAAACAACTGATGGAACACCTCACCAAAAATAAAATTCTAGCCAACTCCCAACATGGCTTCAGGCCAAATCACAGTACCACATCAGCCCCACTATCCTTTTCTAATACCATCAATAACTTCAGAAACAATAATAAACTATCATCTGCTCTTTTCTTAGACCTCCCCAAGGCCTTTGATATGGTGAACCACATTCAGCTCCTCCATACATTAAAAAAACTATCACTCAGCAATTCCACGCTGAAATGGTTCCAATCCTACCTATCCAATAGGCAACAGGCTGTTCTATGGCAGGACAAATTATCCACATGCCTACCTGTTACACTTGGAGTTCCCCAAGGATCTATTCTTGGCCCTCTTCTCTTCACCATCTTTGTTAATGACCTGCCCACAATCACCCCCATGCCACATGCATTCAATATGCAGATGATTCAACTATCATCAGCACTGCCTCCAACCTGGCAGACCTCACTGCTTCAACCCAAGACACCTTCAACCTAATAGTAAAATGGTTCTCAAGTCGTCAACTAGTTCTCAACCCCAACAAAACAAAACTACTTACTTTCTCACCCACTAACAAGACTCTTCCCCCCACCTTCTCTATTACATCCTCCAATGGAATCACTATATCACCAGAAGCTCACACAAAGCTATTAGGTGTTACCATTGATAACTCCCTTAAATTTGACACCCATTTCAATCTAACCATCAAAACCGTCAATAAAAAGCTTGTCTCTCTCTATAAAGTAAAACACTTTCTCACTCCTCACGCTAAAATTACAATTGCCAGCACACACCTACTATCAACTCTTTTCTATGCCTCCCCCCTCTTTACAAACCTAAACAAGACAACCCTTAACAAACTTGCTTCTTGTTACAATCACATAGCTAGATTTGCCACAAATTCCACCTATAGAACACACCACTGCACTAACTTGAAGCAACTAGGGTGGTTAGAGTATTCCAGCCAACTCCATTTCAACCAACTCAGAACGGTTCACCAGATACTGCATCACCCAGAGAAAATACCAGCTCTGAAAAACATCATTCACCCCTATATTAACCTGCAATCTTTACGCTCCTCCAATAAGATCTTAGCTCAAACTACCAAAGCCAATAATTCTGCTGGGGATTCTCTATTCTCAAACTTTGTAGGTAAAATGTGGAACTCCCTACTGACCATGCTCACCTCAGAACCTTCACTCCTACAATTCAAAAAAAAGCTTAAACCCCATCTCAATACTCTCTGGCAATGTCCCTGTTCCAAACCTGATTAACCACTAACATTTACCCTTCTCTTACCTCACTATCCTTAACCACTTTTTAACAAGGTGCCTCGCCTTTGTAACTGACCTATGTTTTTTTTAATATGCTGCTGTTATTTTTTTCCCAAGATGAGATGTATCTTTATATTGTATTTAGAACTCAACTATCTTCCTTTTTTGCATTAACAATGTTCATATGTCTGTTATGTACCTGGAGCTTTTCTCCCCGGGCCTCCGCTGAAAATGGACATGTATCCGGTCGGACTCTCCCGGTTAACAAATGTAAAATAAATAAATAAGTAAATAAAATAAATAAGCATATAGCTGTTAAATAACTTGGAGCAATTAGTACACTTTCAAATAAAGGGGAAAATGTGCTGGATCTTCTTTTGTTTAACACTAAAACCATAGTAAGTGACTTAAGGCCTTGTAAACAGGTCTACTACACATGCTTGAGTCCAGCTGATCGAATACCACTATCTCACAGCCAGTGACTCCGGCATCTTGTACCTTGCATGGCTGGCTGCTTGCTTTTGAACTGCACTACATGCTTGGGTGAGGTGTGGCCGTTCCACTGTATGCCTATGGCTATCACCCCTTGCCCAAACACAGCAGTCGAGCTTGGGAAAGATTAGTGCAGCATCCATGAGGAGGGAGTTTGACCAGGGGGAGTTCAGGTTAAGGTTTCAGGCAGTGATCAGGAGGAGGATTTAGACTTGGGGAGAGAGGGGAGTTTAAGATTAGGAAGCAATCTGGAATGTTAGGTTTAGGGAGCAGGAAAGGGAGCTTAGGGTTAGAGAGCAAGAGTGATATTTTAGGGATAAGGAGCGATTGGGGACTTTAGGTTTAGGACAGGGGGAGTAGAGTTTTAGCTTTAGGGAGTGACTGGGGACTTTAGGGCTAGGGAGAGGAGTGCTGTAGTTAGGTTAGGGACTGGTTGGGAGTTTGGGTTCAGTAAAGTTGGATGGTGGGGGGGCAGGGTAATTCACTTGGCTTGGGCTAGTAGGAGTTGGGGCACTAGCCATTTAATGCAAGAGGTAATGAGCAAATTTGTCACGAGCTACTAGCATGCAAACACTTCCATTAGATCCTGTCTAAACTCTTAAGCAGATCATATCACCTAGCAATAATTTCTAGCGTACTCTTACTAGGAAACACAATTCACAGTTTGCTGTGAAATGTCTTAGTGTGGTTGAATTTTCAAATATTAAATATCATGTTTACAGTTTTTTTAGCACTTATTTTTGCAGTAATTGTGTTCTCGTCATGTAAAGCTGGCTTTCTGATTCTAATGTATGCTGTTTCTATATTACGTTAGATAACTGAGCTATTTTTAATAAACTTGAGTTTGTATCTGCTGTATTCTGGGTAGCTGCCTGTTTACTTCTTGATTTTGTGTTATCTGATTGCACCTATTGATGTTGCCATAAAGGGGGCAGTCATTGTTATTCACTACCTTGATGTACTGAATTAAAGGGATTCCCTCTATGCCAGGGACAGGTAATGAAATTCTGTGGCATTCTATGTTGGTGAAACTCGTTACCTTTTCTGAATATACCCTGAGTTTACCTGAGTACTGGGTGCAGCAACAAAGTTCTTTGATGCAACACCTCCAACTGTTTATCAGATCTAGTATTACTAGCAGGAAACATGGTCTTACATACAGGTGCAGTTGTATGGTTAGAGGCTGTCCAGCTCAGGAGCTCCATCTGTAGGACAACATAACCATCATACCCGTAGTCTCCTCTTCCAAGATGAGGCTGGGTTTGTGGGGCCACTAACCCACTAGTTACTTAAATCTACATTGAAAACAGGATGCTGCGACATGTCCTTACAGGAATTTAGGAAATGGCGTATACTATACCAAACTGCATATGTGAATGGCTCTAGGTTGTTCACCTTTGACTGTTAAAACTTACAGTATAGCTCCACCCATGTGGAACTCAGTACTGAAGGCAGTTTAGATTCCTACCAGGTACTACCTGCAGCACCTAGTCCCTCATACTGGGGTGGGGGGGTGCTTCCACCTTGCCAAGAAGCCCATTAAGTTCAATACATAGTTTCCATTCCAGCAGTAATCCAATCAATATGTAACACATACAAATATACTTCGTCATATGCTGTTATTGTAGCCTTCTTCCTTAAAGTGACTATCTCATGGTAGATAAAATATAGTTGTGTAAAATCCTTCTATAACGGTAAATGTCCTTGCCTTCACCGCTGCAGCATTGATTACTTATGGGATTCCCTGCCATGAAGCCCATTGTCCGGCCAGTTTACCAAAGCCTACCATTGCTTTAAGGTACACTAAACGTCTCCTACATCCTCCTTGTGTAGCATAGGGCATAAAGGTGATGTTTAGGCGTACCATCGTCAGAACTGATTGCCCCAGTAATAACAATAGTACAAGGAGAGCCAAAGAGAACCTGCACATCCAGGAAGGAAAAAAAGACTAGGGGGATGGAGGGAGGGAGCGAATACTGCAGCAGTGAAGACAAAGACATCTACCATTATGGTAAGATTTTACACAATTGTACTATGTCCTTACATTCACCGCTGCAGTATTCATTACTTATGGGAGAGTGCCAAAGCTCAAAAAGAAACTTGGGAGGAGGAAGCAGCAGTAGAGACCTCTAAGTAGCCATGGAGAATAGCATTAACAAAACCAGCTCTAGCTCTGGAGATACCATCCAACTTGTAATGTTTGGTAAAGGTATGCACGGAAGTCCAGGTAGCTACCTCAAGAATAGAATTAGTGTCTGAGGCCTTGAAAAAAGCACCAGAAGAAGCCACAGCTCAAGTAGAATGAACATTTACAGAAGAAGGAAGGCTCTTGCCATGAAAAGTGTAACAAAAACAAATAGCCTTTGAAATCCAAGTAGAAATAGTTTGCTTGGAAACAACCAAACCTAAAGACCTAGGATGAAAGGAAACAACTGATCAGATTTTCTGATAGCTTTAGTCTTATCCAAGTAAAATCTGAGCTGTCTGTGCACATCCAAGGTATGCAGCACATTCTCACTGTCCAATTGCGGAGAAGGGAAACCACTATGGGCATAAAAGAAGGATTAGTACACAAGGGCACCCTGTCCTCATGAAATATCAAAAAAGGTGGACAAGCCATAAGGGCTTGCAACTCAGACACTTGTCTGGCAGAAGTAAGAGCTAACAAAAGAACTGTCTTCCGAGAACGATGTTGGAAAGAAGCTCTGAAACAGCAGGCTCAAAAGGAGCCTGAGTCAGTTTCTCCAGAATGAAATTAAGATCCCAGGGAGGAGGAATAAGCATTCTGGGAGGTCTGATATTAAGGACGTCTTTAAGAAATCGCTTAACCTCAAATCTAGAAATTAATGGGGGGAGTTAAAGGCAGACAAGCAGAAAGAGCTGATAAGTAGGCCTTAATAGAAGAATAGGCCAAACCAGCATTGAACAACTCACACGAATAACAGAGAACCAAAGGAACATCCACTGTAAGTGGGTCCAGGTCACGAGAAAGACACCAAATAGAAAACCTCTTCCATTTAGACAAGTAGGATTTCCTAGAAGTAGGGTTTTGATCCCTCATAAACACCTTTTTTTCTGAGGACATGCTGCAGGTCCTGCAGGAAGCAAGGAAACCTATCACCCACAGTGTCAGTTAAAGCGTGGACAGGTGCGGATGGATGAGAGATACCTTGTCTTGTGTGAGTAGATCACCCTGTGAGGTAACTTGTGATGATTGCCCTTGGCAAGATGCAGAAGTCGAGGGAATCAGTGCTGTCGTGGCCAAAAGGGAGTCCCCAATAAGATTTTGGGAGCATCCTGTTGAATCTTGAACAGGACTCTCACATTGAGCGGAAGGGGATGGAATGCATAAAGAAACGCCCCCTTCCAAGAAAATGAGAGGACGTCTACCTTTCATACCAGTGGACCCGGGACTGTCACAAAACAGTGGAAGTTGTCTGTGCAAAGAGGAGGAAAAGAGATCTAATTGAGGAATACCCCACTGGTGCACAATGTCCAGAAACACATCCCTGTGAAGCATCCGTTCGTGGGATTGAGTAAAAGACCTGGTCACAGTGTTTGCTGCAATGTTCTGATGTGAAGGAATATAAACTGCCTGAAGAGTCACTTGATACTTGACAGCCAGATCCCATACCAGAAGTGCCAGCTGGCAAAGAAGGTTTTTAAGGAAAAACACCTGAAGTGAAACTGAAGGTTTTTTTAAGAAGGTTTTTAAGGAAACTATTTGTTGATATACCACATAACTGTGGTATTGTCAGTGAATACCTTGAGAGGCCCCGGAGAGAAAAAGAGGATGAAAGGCTTGAAGAGCCAGCATAAGAGTTTTCATCTCTTTTGATGTAGACATAAAGACAGAGGAAGACCACATAGGTCCAAAACTGCCGACGACGCTTCCGTTAAGCTAGTCACCAGTTCGCCGGTCCTCAGTGAGGTGCTTTTGCAGCCCCTGATGCCTGCTTCTGTGGATTCACAGGCTGCTACTGATACCCGTTCGGAGTCTGGTATGGCACGAGACTCTTCTTTGACTAAAGATCCTGCGGATGTCTGTACCTTGGATGGGTCCTGAGCTGCTGAGCAGGCACCGGCTTCCAAGGAAGTTCATTGCATTAAAAAATGAATGGACCAACAACAGGAACTGGAGGACTGAAACCACTACAAAATTGAATTTGATCTAGGTTTCGTCTTTATTCAGACTTCTTCAGAACAAATGTTAAAAAATGGTCACACACCAGAATTTATACAGCTTAAATGACATCATTGATCAATTAGTCAATTAAAAAACTTTCATCATGCTTAAAGCAACCTCAGCACACACACACACACACACACACACACACACAAACAAACAACCTAATAATATAATAATAGCATACTGCATGGATATTAAAATAATTAGTAAATACTTCATAAGTCAAATTCAAAAATTACATAACAAAACATAATAAAATAATGAACACTAAACCCCACACCAAATAGTATGTGATAATGAACTAAGTTGCCACCTCACCTCACTAATATCTAAATGCAAATCTAAAACCCTACCCTGTACATCCTTAACTATGTTTTGCAATATACAAAATTTAAAATGATGCCCACCATGCGTTTCAATGTGCCTATGTAGGGCATTGGTGGGGTGGGCCCAAGGGTTCAGGCAGTCAAACTTTTTGCCTGTTTTTACCAAGTTTGTAGTCAGATTTAAAGATGTTTCAAAACAACAAGGCTTGGGATGGCACCCGCATGGGAAATTGGAACTATTCCCCATCCAGGTAAGAGATTTGGCAGGAAACAGACCTCATTCCACTAGAGCTACTGCCACTTCTACTGCGCCGATAAGGGTCAAGGCTACAGTGGATATTTTGGAAAAACGGCCGCTTGGAGTTCAGTACATACCTTTTCTGCTGGGGACCACCTCCTCTCTATTTGCAGGCAAGGGCTGATCTTGCCACTGCACCTCTCCTGAAGGTTTAGCAGCTAATGCATGCCAAGGTTCCAGGAGGCCCTCTACCTCTAGCAGAGGTCTGGTGCTAGCAGAGACTGCAGAGATGTGAGGAAACTGGATCCCCTCAGTTTGTACCTAACACAAATGTAGATGTTCGAGTCAGTTACATGCCAGTCAATCCCTCCAATAAATTACCAGTTGCCAAAGTTTTGCAATAAAAAATTGATGGTTGTTGTTGGGCATGTTTTGGGAAGTTCCCTTCAGGTGGATGTGGCCTTTCTGAGTCTTTCGACCTTCTGACATCTGGGATCCACCTCTTGCCCCTGATGGGCGTCGGTCAGATCCATGATTCTGATAGCACCGGATTGTCAGATCTTTCGCCCATGACCGACTTCTCCCTAATACTTTGGTTTTGGGCCGGAGTTTGACGCTGGACTCTCCATGGTTTGTCTCAGGAGGATCTTGTTTCCCTCTTGTTTTATAGTCAGCTATTGCTCCTACTTTTCCTTAGCCTTATGTCTGACAGGTGCTCGCTAATCCTGTCTCTAAAGGCTCTACTAGTTTTTCCGACGTAAAACGCCGGACACTGTGCACACTGTGCCATGTACACCACATTTTTTGTATAACAGTCAAAATGCCCATATAATCTAATTGGTACACCTGCCACTTGTAAGTTTACACCTGTTGGTAGAATGTGATGGCACACACTACATCTACCACATTTGAAGTTCCCAATGGGCCTACCAGTTGCATTGGAAAAATTATCACCCTTCTCTAATAACTGTTTCAATGACCTTGCCTTCCTAAAAACACATTTGGGATGACTACCAAGCTTATCCCATACCAAACAGTCCAACCTAAGAAACTTCCAATTGCTGTGTATGATGTCCCTAATATTGGGAGCATCATAAGAATAGGTGGTAATAAAATAAAGGTTGTGTTCAAGAAAATGACTACTAATATTATTAGTCGCGGGTAAAGTATGGCCATCATTGCCAACATTGACTATTTGATTACTTACATCTTGGCCCACTATGGTGGGATCTATACTTATTCTCCCTTTAATTAGTGGCCAATACATACCTTCATCCCTCTTCCGTTTAACTTCCTCTACTACAGCTTGACACATACCTTCTGGATATCCTCTCCTAAGGAACATGCTCATTGTAAACTCCACTTCCTTCAAAAAGTGTAACTCGTCACTAACCATCCTGGCAGCCCTGACCATCTGACCTTTAATAATTGCTCTTTTCTGGTGGCCAGGGTGCCAACTGGAATAACAGATATAAGAATTTGAGAAAGTGGCTTTTCTGTGGATGTTAGTGGACAAAGAATAATTTGTAGGATCTATTTTTAACTTTACATCTAGCTAAGAAATCTCCTGTTTGCTAATAGTGTAAATAAACTTCAAAAAATGCACTGTACCATTTATATATATTCCATAAAGGCATTCAAATCATCTTCACTACCTTCCCATACTATAAACAAATCATCTAAAAAACGGGTGTAGTGTCGAATTTTAAATCTAAACCTACTGTATAAAACATATTCCTGTTCCCAGTAGGACATTACATAATTCGCATAAATGGGGGCACAGGCTGCCCCCATAGCTACACCTGTGATTTGCTTGAAATAATACCCCTCAAAGAAAATATAATTGTTGGACAAAACCATTTCCATCAAGGTGATGAATACATTAATGCGGTTCTGATCGTACAACCCAGTCTTAAAAAGCTGTTGTTCCAACCAGTCCAACCCTATGTCATTAGGTATTACAGAAAAAAGGTTCACAACATCAATGGTAACCAAAATGGTATTTTCATTAAATTCCACAGTTCTTAACTTCTCCAAAAATTGCCAAGAATCCTTTGTAGTGTAATCAAACAACTTGATGCCTTTTGCAAATGATGGTCCAAAAATTTACTGATAAAACAAGATCTGAAGTAGGAGAATTCATTTGTCAGCAACCTGTGGGTATGGATCCGATATCGGATCCGAACCGGCATGGTTTATCCAGCTATGGATCCGAGCTCCTAGCTCCTCCCCTCACCCATAATGCCCTGCCCTCCCTACATGACCTCAGATCTAGTTTGCCGCGCATGGTGAAGGCTGGGTCGTCAGAGCTCCAAAAGCTAAGTCTTATTTAAAGGGTTTTAAAACTTTTAAAACTTTTAAGTTGTGTGAAAGTTATAGGTTTCCCTTCTGTTTATATCTTTTTTGGGTTAATTTAATATAGTTTTTACCCTCCCCTCGCTGGTTCGTAGTTGGTGTGTGTGTGTGTGTGTTTTTTTTTGGAGGCCTTTGTGTGAGTGTTTTAAGTTTATTTTATTGTTACTATTTAAAAAAAAAAAAAATAGTGATGTCTGAGGCCCCAAAGGCTATTTTTTCAAAGTGCTCCGAGTGTGGCCATAAGCTTTCCCCTGCTGATGGCCACACTCGGTGCGTTCGATGCCTTGGGGTTGAACACCTCACTTCAGCGTGTTCAATCTATGCAGGGTTCAACCCCAGGGCATTGAAGGAGCAAAGGTCGAAGCTGGTCTTGGCGGGACTCTTGCCCCCAGACTCTGCTTGGCCCCGCCTGGTGGTCACTGCTGCAGTCCCTGCCTTGCCTGCTCCCTCCTCCACCCGGGATTCAAACTCCCGCCAAAGGGTCGGAGGAGGGAAGCCAGGAAAAGGACGGAGAAGCACCATGGCGGGCCGAGACCTCCGTTGCCCCGCCGGCTAAGCGGGCTTCTCCACCGGCCTCTCTGGCTGCTGGCTCTCCCCCTCCTCGGCTCCGGTCCCCGTGCTTTTCACCGGAGCCTGAGGATGAGGAGATCCGACCTCCTTTGAGGCTATCGAGGCGGCACTCAAGGCCTACCTCGGTAGCCTCGTCGAGGTCTACTTACAGCCTCTCCGATACTGATCTGGACCGGATGATGCGAAGTTGGGAGTGCTCCTGCCTCCCCCCCCCCTCTGGGGGGGAGCTCGACCCTCTTTTTTAAGCCTATTGCTCCTTCTCCGACCCGCTACCGGGTTCGGAGCGCCCGGAGCCGGGCAGCCTCGGAGCCGCGGGTGGGTCGGCGCCGACAGTACTGGGTACTTCGGATCCGACCCTGCCCTCGAGTCTGTCGGATCCGACCTCTCGAAGCCTTGGCCCGAGCTTCGGATCTGAGGGACTCAGTGTGCCTTCGGCGCCATCCTTGTTGGAGCACACTGGTCCCTCGGATCCGAGGGGCTCGGCACTGGCTCCGATCCGCTCATCAGGTCCGAGGGGGAGCCGACTTTCGGATCCTATTGTCGAGGCTGGCTCCCCCTCGGCTTTTGATGTAGTGGAGAGGGCTCTGTTGAGGGCATCCGGACCCCCGGCCCTTGCTTCGGCTCCGTCCCGCACTCCATCTGCTCTGGGACAGGCTTCCATCACCCGGCCACTGGGACAGCCCGCTTCACTGCCCCAAGCAGTTCCTGTGGTTCTGGACATTGCAACTTGTAATTTCACCACCAGACTTAGTCGCACACCAAGAATAAACTGTAACCGGTACAATGAAGGCTGTCCAATAATCCACGAAAAGTACAGGCAACCAGAGTGAAATAAAAAGTAGATTTAATGTTCAAAAATTAAAGTACATCCAAACACGACAACAAGGTGAAATAAATCCAATAAAATTGAGCGCTTTCGTCTCCACAACCGGAGACTTCTTCAGAATGAACTCATTAAAATCAAGTTCCTTTTTATATATTCTACTTATTTGGTTAATGAACTGATTAACCAATTAAGAATGAAATCATATCAAACGATTGTTAAAATAAAAATGCCTTAGTTGAATTCATAAAGTGAACCCATATTAGTTGTTCCAAAATCACTTCACAATATACCTGATGCATATACAAACATATAAACATATGAACATATAAACATATATAAATTCATTTAACACCCCTAATATATACTCTGTTTTTTAATACTCCGTTTTTTTAAAAAACTAAATACAGTGTTAAAAATTCTCCTGAAACTAATTTTGTGCCAGAAGGATAATTATTAAAAAATAGTAAAACACCATGAATAATAAACAGTAATGAGAATAAAAAATTGTAAAATTCATGAAGTGTGTATAAAATGAACCAAGGTAAAAATATATGTAAAAATATATAAAAAAATATATATAAGATCTCAAACTCTACTTGAGTTCATTAACCAATTAGGTAGAATATATAAAAAGGAACTTGATTTAAAAAAGTTCATTCTGAAGAAGTCTCCGGTTGTGGAGACGAAAGCGCTCAATTTTATTGGATTTATTTCACCTTGTTGTCGTGTTTGGATGTACTTTAATTTTTGAACATTAAATCTACTTTTTATTTCACTCTGGTTGCCTGTACTTTTCGTGGAGTTCTGGACATTGCTGGTGAGGGCTCCTCGGACAGCCCCCCCGAGGAAGCACCTCGCAAGCATTCGTGTAAGAGGAGGCACATAGACTCCCCCGAGTCTTTGACCGAAGACACTGACTTGGAGGAAGGGGAAGGCTCCCCAAGATCACCCCCTGAGGATGTCTCCTTTGGAGACATCATGGAAATGTTACGGATTAGAGGTGGGTGGTCTGCTCCAAAGTCTTCCTCGGACGAGTCAGTGTTCTTGGAGGCATTTGAAGCGGGCCCATCTACCTCTTGGGTGTCCCCTCCTGCCGACCCCTTGGTGGACCTTATTACCACCAGGGCGTGGAAGGACCCGGACACCGTGGAGCCAATCCCTAAGAGGCCCGACAGGATCCTTAGCCCCCCTGCTGACCGTGCCCACTGGAGCAAGGGACCCCCGGTAGATGCCATGTTGTCGGCAGCAGCCACTAAGAGGGAAGTCGCCCAGGAGAGTCCCTCAGTCCATCCCCCGAGCAAGGAGTCTCAGATGATGGACCGTTTGGGGAAGCGAATCTTTAGTTCAGCGACCTTCTCAGTGTGGGCGCTCAACGATTTGGCACATGTCATTAGGATGCAGCGCGATCTTATCAAGGAATACGCTGCATCCCCCTCCGAGTCCATATCGGAGGAGGACAAACTTATGCACTCCACCCGTATGGCCACTCTTCGTTCTGTGACTAACACCTCTATGCGGTTACTTTCCCACGCTACCGAGGGAGCTGCTAGAGCTGCGGGAGCGGGCCTAGTCACAAGACGGCAGGCCTGGCTCTGCCACTGCGATTTTACGGAGCCCATCAAGGCGTCATTCCCAAACGCTCCCTTTGACGGTTCTGCCCTTTTTAGCAAGACGGTTCGCGATACCTTGGTTCAGAGCGAGAAGGACGGGAAGATGCTGTCTGCCGTCGGAGTCTGCTTCTCTATGCCCCAGGGCCAGAAGAAGATGTGGTTCCGGAAGTCGCAGCATTCCTAACCCGCTCCGGACAACCAGTCCTTCCGCGGCAGAGGAGGACAGGGAGGACGCCGCCCTAGGGGCAGAGGGGCTCCCAGGAACTTTGGGTCCAGGGAACCTTTCTCTGAACGGCCCACGCAGCAACCCTGAGGGGTTGCCCGACTGCTCCACTCTGGAGGCAGTCGGGGGATGTTTCTCGGAGAACCTAGCGGCATGGGAGTCCATTACATCGGACCGCTGGGTACTCCGGATTATATCCAGAGGTTACAAGATCCCCTTTCTTCATGTCCCAAAGTTAAAAATCCTCCCCGATGTTCCACCCAATCAGAGGGAGGCCGCTTCAGCAGAAATTGGCCATCTGCTGAGGAAAAAGAGCCATCCAGCCCGTCCCCCCAGACCAGATCGGATCAGGGTTCTACTCCAGGTTCTTTTTAGTGCCAAAAAAGATGGGGGACCTAAGACCCATTCTAGACCTGTCCCTGTTGAACCTGTCAGTTCCCAAAGAGAAGTCCCGGATGGTCACTTTGCAGTCCATCCTCCCCCTTCTAGGGGAGAATCACTGGATGTGCTCTATAGACCTCAAGGACTCGTACTACCACATTCTGATGGACAGACGATCCAGGAGGTTTCTTCGCTTCCGGCTGGGAGCCAGTCACTACCAGTTCAGGGTCCTTCCCCTTGGTCTCACCACAGCCTTCAGGGTGTTCACCAAAGTGTTATCAGTGGTTGCGTCCCACCTGAGGCTTCAGGGGGTGCAGGTCTTTCCGTACCTAGACGACTGGCTTCTCACCGCCCCAACAAGGCATCTACTCTCTTTGGCAAGAGACTCCTTCCTTCGTCTAGCTCCCAACGTAGGCATCACTGTAAACATAGAAAAGTCCAACCTGGTCCCTACTCAAACAATAGAATTTATAGGAGCCAGGTTAGACACGAGAAATTTAAGAGCCTTTCTCACAACCGACAGGGTTTGGAATCTGCGACTCCAGGTGCGGGCCATCCTTCACTCCAGCTCAACACCTGCGGAATTGATCCTGAGGGCGCTAGGGTCTATGGCGGCAGCGATTACTCTTCTTCCGCACGCCCGCTTGAACATGCGGGTACTTCAATGGACACTTCAGCTACAATGGTCATTTCTCTCCCTCCCCCTGTATCATCCCATTGCAATCAGCAAGGCTTGCAAGCGGTCTCTCTTGTGGTGGCTCCATTCTCCGGACCTCCACAGGGGCCGCCCCTTTTGTGCATCTCCTCCTCTCGCCACGGTGACCACGGATGCTTCCTGCCTCGGGTGGGGGGGGGGGGCAATTTGCGGGCCGGATGGTCCAAGGCACGTGGAGCGATTCAGAGACCTCCCTGCATATCAGTGTTCTGGAAATGAGGGCGATGCTCTTGGCATTGCAAGCACTTCAGGCCCTCCTTCCCCTGGGAACAATTGCGATTCAATCAGACAACATGTCGGTGGTCTGGTACATCAACAAACAGGGGGGAACCAGGTCTTACCCTTTATGTCGAGAAGCCATGAGAGTGTGGGAATGGGCGATCTCCACCAACCGCTTTCTCATCGCAACGCATATTCCGGGTCGGACCAACATCCTAGCAGACAAGCTCAGTCGCACCATTCTCTCCCCGTACGAGTGGTCTCTCAATTCTCAAGTAGCGAAACGTATCTTCGCACAGTGGTGGACTCCCTGTTGCGATCTCTTTGCTTCTTCTTTAAACGCCAAGTGCGACAGTTTTTTCACTCTAATCCCCCCTCCACGGGATTCTCCGAGAGATGCTCTGGTGCATGCTTGGCCTCCTGGTCTTCTTTACGCATACCCACCTCTACCTCTGATGCTACAAGTACTTCAGAAAGCCTCTCGGTTGGGGTGCAGAATGATCCTCATTTCCCCGTTCTGGCCTTGACAGATCTGGTTCCCTTACCTAAGGTCTCATTCAGTAAATCCACCTTGGATTCTAGATCCCATTCCGGATCTGATATCACACCCGTCGAACCTGCCGACTCCGAACCTGGACAACCAGAAGTTGACTGCTTGGCTGCTCCAGTTCCACTCCTAATCAGGACTCCCGGTATCTCGTCCCCAGTTAAGGCCATTCTGGTAGCGGCACACAAGCCCTCTACCAGAAAAATTTACCGCAGTAAATGGAAGCATTTCTCCATTTGGGCAGAGCGGCAAGGCCTAGATTCTTTCATGGTTCCCCTTCCTTTGGTTCTAGATTTCCTTACTACTCTCTTTAATGATGGCGCCAGTAGTTCCACGGTCAAAGTTCAGCTGGCGGTCATATCTCATTACCATGTTGGACATGATTCAGGGTCTCTTATGTCGGCTAAGTTATGCAAAACCTTCCTAAAAGGCACCCTTTTGCTCAGACCCCCTGTCAAAGAAACGGTTCCCCCGTGGGATCTTTCCTTGGTACTTCAGGCCTTGACCGCTCCCCCCCTTCCAACCTGCGGCCACAGTCGATCTTAAATACTTGTCCTTTAAGACTGCTTTTTTTGGTAGCCATTACTTCAGCTAAGAGAGTTTCAGAGCTTCAAGCCCTGTCCATGAAACCGCCTTATTTGATTTTTCATCCGGACCGGGTGTACCTCAGGATCAATCCCTCCTTTCTTCCTAAAGTAGCTTCGGAAGCTAACATTAATCAGTCCATCAACCTCCCTGTTTTCTTCCCTAAGTATCAAAACAAAGGCGAATACAAGCTGCATTCCTTGGATGTTCACAGGCAGCTTCGTTTTTACCTTCATAGGACAGCTGGTCATAGGCAATCAGACCAGTTGTTCATTTCTTTTGCCAAATTCAATCTGGGTAAACCAATTTCCAAAGTTTCTTTGGCACGCTGGATTTCTCAGTGTATTCTGTTGGCGTACCAAGCCTCTGGGAGGCCCGCACCGGAGGGAGTCCATGCTCATTCGACCCGGTCTGTCTCTACTTCAGCGGCCTTTAAGTCTAGGGTTCCTCTGGATGACATTTGTTCAGCAGCCACTTGGGCTTCATCTCATACCTTTATTACTCATTACAAGCTGGACATCACTTCTAGAGGTAGAGCATCCTTTGGCTCCGCGGTGCTCCGGAATATGCTTCCATGATGGCCACCCAAGATTCAGGTAGCTGGGGACTCTGTCCCACAGGTTGCTGACAAATGAATTCTCCTACTTCAGATTTAGAAGTTATGTACTTACCATAACGTTCCATCTGAGTAGGTGGATTCATTTGTCTGCAACCATCCTGCCCTCCTATCCCCCTGGCCTTGTCAGTTTCCTGCATAGGGTGTGTTACCCTTTGGTTAGGGTAGTTAGTGCAGGGCAAACTCAATCTGAGGTCATGTAGGGAGAGCAGGGCATTATGGGCGAGGGGAGGAGCTAGGATCCATAGCTGGATAAACCATGCCGGTTCGGATCCGATATCGGATCCATACCCACAGGTTGCAGACAAATGAATCCACCTATTCAGATGGAACGTTATGGTAAGTACATAACTTCTAATTTTGCTACGTTTACCATCAACTATAGGCCTGAACTTAACGGTAACCAGTCCCTTATGTATCTTGGGAATCCCAAAGATACCACTCACCACAGGAAATTCATTAGTCATAAAAAAATATTCTGATTCAGTAATTTGTCCTTGCATCAATAGATCCTCAATTAACATATCCACCCTGGCATTTGCAATGTTAAGTTGATTTAAACTACTTTCCTCATAGGTCTCCCCACTTAACATTATTAACATGTGATTAATGTAATCATTTCTGTCAATAACCACTAAACCACTGCCCTTATCGGGCTTCATGAATCTAATGGACCTGTCCATAACCAAGTCATCCAACAAGCTCCGTTCATCCCTAGATAAATTATTTTGACTATTAAATGCATGAAATCCATTGACAGACTTACTTCTATTAAGGTGATCTCTTATTTCCAGCTCACAAATTTTCTCAAATAATCCAACTATAGTGTTTGAAGGTGGTATAAGCTTACTGGGCTTTTTTAGAACCTCCCTTCGCCCTTGAAATTCATCTTGAAACATCAACTTTAAATTCATCTTCCTTGTCAATAATTTTAGATCAATAAGAATATCACTTATGTTACTAGGGGTACAAAAGTAAACCCCTTTGATAATAATTCCACATGTCTTGTGTTAATAACCCTACTGGAAAAATTGTATACTTTGTAATCACCATATCTATTACATAAAACCAGAGGATTACTCAGATGTTCACCATTACCTGTCCCTATTTGATTGTCCATGATGGAAACCAACTGTTCAATACTTACACTATTGTCCCCATCACTGTTATCGATGAAATCATCATGAAATTGTCCAGAAGTTACATATTCATTATAAACTTTTGCTGAACTGTCAGGCACCGGGTAAATACTAATACCCGCACTTGATCCAGCCAGTCCACAATCAGTCATAGACTCCCCAGAACCCATACTATCACCCAGTGTTACCACTTCATGTAAATTTCCATTCACCTCATTATTAGCTAAAAAAGACATTGGCAAAATGTTTAAACCAACGGTGTCAACTGCATCATTCATTCCCATACCAACATTGGATTCAAATAAATCATGGCCAAGATTAAAAAGTTCATCATTATCACAGGTACAAAAATCAGCGATTGCGTGCCTCGTTTGTTCATTTATGCATTCACTGAATGACTCATTAAGCATGTCAGCATCATTCAAAATGTTATTATTATCAAGGTTGAAGTTATTCTCATTTAAAATTGCCCCCCCCCCCGTGTCCACAACAAAAGTGTCATTAAAAATGGAAAAAAGGTCATTGTTGAACTCACTCGTGTGAACCCAACCAGTTAGAGTGAAGTCTGAACAGGTCGTCTCATCAACAACGATAGTAGCGACCCGCTCGATTCGAAAAAAGTTAGTCCTATTACACACAGTGGTGTTAACGTGATTACAACCATTGACTTCCGCCCCATTAGCGCTGGCATTTGGCGATTCAAATTTATTAATATCCACCCCACCAGTAAACTTGCCAGCTTCTCCAGTGATGCTCGGAACCTGATTGTCAGCAATATTACTCTGATAATACTGAAAGAAAGTCTCACCTTCAAAGGAGACCGGACTTTCCAATGTCACCTTCTCCACTCGGTTCGAGCTACATTGCGTTGTTGCTGCTGGTAAAACCTCCCTTTTGGTCTTGCTCCTTGCTGCACGTAATCGCTGAATTCGTTGCTTCCCTGTTGCTGGTTCATCTGAACACGACCCTTTAGCTTCTCCAAACATCTTAATCCTTCTTCTAAAGGGAACTCCTCACCAACCACTCTCGTATTAATATTACCGGTTGCTCTCGTCACTTCCACTTCACCGCTCGATGGCTGATTGGCTGTGTGGTCTTGATGCCTAGTATTGCCTTCATAAAGTGGATAAACTTTTTTATTTTTGTACTCATTTGTGTCCCGAACTATTTTATGAGCTTTTCTCCCATGTATAATCGCACAATGTGACTCTACACTCGCTAACATGTTAGTGTAGTTGGTGTAATAGTGCTCAAAATTTAAATCAGCCGTAATAGCTTCATTTTCAGTCACTAGTTCAGCCAAAAGACCAGCAATCACCTGATCATTATGTTTGATAATAATGTTCATGAGTTCAAGACCCGTTTTATCATACAATTTGTGAACTTCCTCCAACATTTCATTTTTACCTTCAATTCCATTTGGATATTTCCAGGTCCGTAAACCCCGCGGTACTAAGCCCAACTCAATGTTTTTATGCAGATAACTGTTTTCAATCTGCAATTTCTTCATAGAGAATAACTTTTTCTCAAAGTCCTTCAAACGTTCAGTTAAGGGCTTATTGACAGCCCCCCCTGGGTTGGATGTCATCCCATTCTGTTGAAAATTGTAGTTATTAACTTTCCACCGCATTGCATCCAAATTCATTGAATTACCTGCCACACCTTTGTTCCTCAATGCTGTATTAGGAGCCCCCAAGCCGGTATTCACCTCAGGAGGACTGGAACATGGTACTGCAGCCACCACTCCTCTGGAAGCATTATGACCAGGTAACGATAACGAACCTCCAGAATCTGACTCTGCTACGATAGTTGAACCATTTAGCTGCTTGTTAACCAGTTGCTGTATTTGTATTGTGTGCTCAGCCAGTTGTTGGTTGATTCGTTCCAACAGCCCTAAAATGTCTGGTCCACCAACACTACTCTCCATGACAAAAACCAAACCAAGAACCAAACAAATTAAAAAATGAATGGACCAACAACAGGAACTGGAGGACTGAAACCACCACAAAATCGAATTTGACCTAGGTTTCGTCTTTATTCAGACTTCTTCAGAACAAATGTTAAAAAATGGTCACACACCAGAATTTATACAGCTTAAAATGACATCATTGATCAATTAGTCAATTAGTCAATTAAAAAAACTTTCATCATGCTTAAAGCAACCTGAGCACACACACACACACACACACACACACACACACACACACACACACACACACACACACACACACACAAACAACCTAATAATATAATAATAGCATACTGCATTGATATTAAAATAATTAGTAAATACTTCATAAGTCAAATTCAAAAATTACATAACAAAACATAATAAAATAATGAACACTAAACCCCACACCAAATAGTATGTGATAATGAACTAAGTACAATCATTATACATGACAAGTGGAAATGTTGGCTAATCACCCAAAACATATTTCAGTTTCAAAACTTGTTTTATCAGTAAATTTTTGGACCATCATTTGCAAAAAGGCATCAAGTTATTTGATTACATTACAAAGGATTCTTGGCAATTTTTGGAGAAGTTAAGATCTGTGGAATAATGAAAATACCATTTTGGTTACCATTGATGTTGTGAACCTTTTTTCTGTAATACCTAATGACATAGGGTTGGATTGGTTGGAACAACAGCTTTTTAAGACTGGGTTGTACGATCAGGACCGCATTAACGTATTCATCACCTTGATGGAAATGGTTTTGTCCAACAATTATATTTTCTTTGAGGGGTATTATTTCAAGCAAATCACAGGTGTAGCTATGGGGGCAGCCTGTGCCCCCATTTATGCGAATTATGTCACGTCCTACTGGGAACAGGAATGTTTTATACAGTAGGTTTAGATCTAAAATTCGACACTACACCCGTTTTTTAGATTTGTTTATAGTATGGGAAGGTAGTGAAGATTATTTGAATGCCTTTATGGAATATATAAATGGTACAGTGCATTTTTTGAAGTTTACTTACACTATTAGCAAACAGGAGATTTCTTATCTAGATGTAAAGTTAAAAACAGATCCTACAAATTATTCTTTGTCCACTAACATCCACAGAAAAGCCACTTTCTCAAATTCTTATCTCTGTTATTCCAGTTGGCACCCTGGCCACCAGAAAAGAGCAATTATTAAAGGTCAGATGGTCAGGGCTGCCAGGATGGTTAGTGACGAGTGAGACTTTTTGAAGGAAGTGGAGTTTATAATGAGCATGTTCCTTAGGAGAGGATATCCCGAAGGTATGTGTCAAGCTGTAGTAGAGGAAGTTAAATGGAAGAGGGATGAAGGTGTGTATTGGCCACTAATTAAAGGGAGAATAAGTATAGATCCCACCATAGTGGGCCAAGATGTAAGTAATCAAATAGTCAATGTTGGCAATGATGGCCATACTTTACCTGCGACTAATAATATTAGTAATCATTTTCTTGAACACAACCTTTATTTTATTACCACCTATTCTTATGATGCTCCCAATATTAGGGACATCATACACAACAATTGGAAGTTTCTTAGGTTGGACTGTTTGGTATGGGATAAATTTGGTAGTCATCCCAAATGTGTTTTTAGGAAGGCAAGGTCATTGAAACAGTTATTAGAGAAGGGTGATAAGTTTTCCAATGCAACTGGTAGGCCCGTTGGGAACTTCAAATGTGGTAGATGTAGTGTGTGCCATCACATTCTACCAACAGGTGTAAACTTACAAGTGGCAGGTGTACCAATTAGATTATATGGGCATTTTGACTGTTATACAAAAAATGTGGTGTACATGGCACAGTGTGCACAGTGTCCGGCGTTTTACGTCGGAAAAACTAGTAGAGCCTTTAGTGACAGGATTAACGAGCACCTGTCAGACATAAGGCTAAGGAAAACCACCAATGCCCTATATAGGCACATTGAAACGCATGGTGGGCATCATTTTAAATTTTGTATATTGCAAAACATAGTTAAGGATGTACAGGGTAGGGTTTTAGATTTGCATTTAGACATTAGTGAGGTGAGGTGGCAACTTAGGTTGAATGCAACAGATGCCCTTCAAGGATGCATCTTTAGTCATCACATATGGGTTGTCCTGCATCAGGGAGCCCTTCGGTCGGCCGGATTCCAAAGTCTGGGTCTGGCCTCGGCTGATGTCGCACTTTCCCCGACGTCAGAGCGTCTGGGGTATAAAAGCATCAGCCGACGCCATTTTCCTCAGTCTTTCTTGCCGCGTGGTGCCCGAAGCAGAAGCAGTTCGCAAGTGCCGGTCGGCCAGCTCTTGTGATTCAGCTACCGAAGACTTCGAAAAAGCTAAGTACCCCGTTGGGGACTCTTTCTTGCCTCAGCCGATGTCAGATAAAGTTAATAATTGTTTAACTTGTGGGAAACAAATACCTCATAAGGATTTCCACTCTTACTGCCTCCTGCCTAGGCCCAGGCCACGGCGTCTCGGCCTGTTCAGCCTGTGCTTCCTTCAACCGACGAACTCTTAGACGTCGGTCGGAGTTTGCAGAGGAATTCTTTGGGGCTAGTTTTGCTTATAAGATGCCGCCGGAGACTCCTACTGCATTTAATTAAGAAACGGAAGGACAAGGACTGACACGCTGGCCGCGGTTTCGCTGAAACCACGGTCAGGCCTACGCGAGTGTCTCGGTCTCGCTGAAACCGAGTCCTTGGTACTTCCGATTACGAAACCGAGAACCGACTACCTCGCCCGGAGGCCCGGCCGAGTCGGTTATTGAATTACCTTCTGAAACTGGTGTCCAGGAACCTTCCAACACCATTCCTTTAGACAAGTCTACTCCTGCACGTGGTGCAGCCAGACCTCCTGCATCTATGTCCATTAAGGCTTTCTCTAGGGCTAAAGCTGCTAAACTTACTAAAGCTTTGCCTCCCAAGGTTACCTCTCAGAGACCTTCTACTGGCTCACAGATTCTTAGCTTAGCTGAGGATCTTATCTCCTTAATTAGAGGTTCTCAACCTCATCCGGACAGGGGCTCTCAACCACCTCCAGACAAAAGGCCCAGGGTTGAGCCCTCTGACCCCCACTCCTCAGATGAGTCCACTGATGGCTCTACTCTGTCAGACCACCAGGAGGAGGCTTTTTCGGCCTACGAGGATTCTGATGCTGAAGAATCTATTCCCTCGGCCTCCCCTCCTGAAGAGTTTTCCTTTGGAGAGACATTACACTCTATGTGAGAACATTTCCAATGGCAGGGTCAGGAATTCTCTGATTCTAGAAAGAGATTAAGGACCTTTTTACATTTACCTCAGCATAGGCCTTTAGCTATACCTCCTGTTTTGAATGTCATTGATGATGTGTACTCTAATGCTAGTACAGCCCCTGACTCTCTCCCTCCGGCTCCTGCCAAACCTGATAGGTACTACAGGGTCCCGGACTCACATCCACTGCTGATCCAGAAACTATTTCCCAGGGCCCAAAAGGGGTTGCAGCTGCCACTGCTAGAAATCCTCTACCCTCTGAAAGGGAGTCCAGAGATTTAGAGAGATGGGGTAAGAAAGTGTATACTTCTGCAACTCTTTCCATGAGGGCATTAAATTGTCAATTTCATATGATACAGTACCAAGAGTATTTGTTAGATGAATTGCATAAGAAACTGTCTTCTTCTGAACCCCTTGATCGCAAATCCCTTCAGGATCTGGTACATAACTCCCAGCAGGTTAGTAACCATTTCTTGCAGTGTGGTTATGATGCATTGGAAGCTTCATGTAGGTCAGCTATGACAGGTGCAGTCATACGTAGGCATGCCTGGCTGAAGGAACAATCTCTGCCAGACCATGTTAAAGCTAAGCTTTTTGATGCTCCTATGGAAAAGCAAAAATTATTTGGTTCCACGGCTCAAGAGGTCTTAAAGAAATTTGAAGAAAAGGCAAAATCTGTGCAAACAGTCAAAGACTTTGTGCAAGTCCAACCACCGAGATTCAGCAGAAATTGGCCTACTAAGAATCGGTCCTTTCCGGACTCAGACAGATCTCAGAGAGGCAGGAATAGGCGTGCCAGAGGTAGAGGGCAAGCTAGAGGCTCCTACAGAGGCCGTCAATGGCAGCCTCCCAACCAGAGAGGTAGTGCAGGAACTACAACTGCTACACCAGGACAGACTCAATGACTTTGTTTTGACTCACGACCAGGGCAGAATTAGAAGCACATTTGGGCGGAAAGCTTTCTTTATTTTCAAAAAATTGGCACAGCATTACAAGGGACACATGGACATTGCAAATAATAGACAAAGGATACAGGTTCCATTTCCACACATTGCCAAAAAGAAAAGGCATGCCAGACCTGCCACCAAATCAGAGGGCAGAGGCTTTGAAACAAATTTCCAACTTAATACAAATGAAAGCTATAGAAAAGGTACCTCTTTCAGAACAAGGCCAAGGATTTTACTCCAGATTATTCCTTGTTCCAAGAAAAGAAAATCAATGGAGGCCTATTCTCGACTTGTCCGCACTGAATTCTTACCTCATTGTGCCAAAATTCAAAATGCTGACTCTACAGCAACTCCTTCCCATGCTGGGCAAGGGGTCTTGGCTGGTGTCTAGACCTCAAGGAGGCATACCTTCATGTCCCTATCAGACAAAGTTGCAGAAGACACCTCAGATTTCTTGCAGGATCAGAGCATTATCAATTCTCAGCATTGCCCTTTGGCTTATCTACTGCGCCCAGAGTATTCACGAAATGCCTGGCATCAATAATTGCACACTGCAGACTTCAGGGGATTCAAATTTACCCATATCTGGACTACTGCCTTATACAAGCGGACAGCAAGCAAACTTTGTTAAAGGACTTGGATTATGCCATCCACCTACTGCAGGCCTTGGGATATACAGTCAACATCCACAAATCAAGACTTGTTCCATCCCAAAGAATAACTTTTCTGGGTGCGGATCTAGACACAACCACCCAAATGGCCTTTCTCACAGAAGAAAAACAAAACAACTACGGATTACTTCAAGAATCTGACAAGACAAACTCAGCTGACTGCAAGGAAAATCCTGCAGGCCCTGGGTTACATGGCATCTTGCATTCTTCTGATTCCACAAGCAAGGCTGCATATGAGAAAATTACAATGGTACCTAAGGAGTTTATGGACTCAGCACAGTCACAGCTTAGAAACTTTGATCCCACTCATTCCATGCCTTCAAAAGGAATTTCTGTGGTGGGCTCAAGCCTGCCAGTCTAACAGCGGGTTGCCCTTCAGCAAGCCAAGAGCCAACCAAACCATCACTACGGACGCTTCAGACCAAGGTTGGGGAGCACACATGGAGGGCAGATGTATCCAAGGGCTATGGTCACAAAGAGAGCTGTGCATGCACATAAATCAAAAGGAAATGCTGGTAGTGATACACACAATCGAGGCCTTCAAACTTTTTCTTCATCAAGGCCACCTACTCATAAGGACAGACAACACCACAGTTATGTGGTACATAAACAAGCAAGGAGGCACCCATTCCTACTCTCTTTGCAGACTGGCAATGAATCTATGGGAACTTTCCTTGAAACTCAATATACAGCTGCAGTCCCAGTTCGTGCCAGGGAAAGTCAATATACTGGCAGACCGCTTAAGCAGAAATATCATGGATGCACACGAATGGATGCTGCACCCAGACATCTTCTTACTCATAACACAATCATGGGGAAGGATGGAAATAGATCTGTTCGCCTCTCCCCACAATCATCAACTGAAGAAATTCTGCTCAAGGACATACCACCCACAAGCATGGAAAGTGGACGCTCTCTCTTTCAGCTGGAAAGCTCTAACAGTGTATGCTTTTCCACCTCTCCCATTAATGACCAAGGTCTTACTGAAGATCAGGACAGAGCAGCCCAGAGTGATTCTGATAGCTCCAAACTGGCCAAGACAGCACTAGTACCCACTGTTAAAGAGCGTGTCACAGACGAAACCGTGGCCTCTCCCCCTATGGCCACTTCTACTGACGCAGCACAATTTCAAGACTCTGCATTCCAACCTGAAAACCTTGCAGCTAACTGCCTGGAAAATACCATGACTCCTCCTCAGGATAAGCTATCCCAGAGGGTGAAGGATATTATTATGGAAGCTCGACGGCCTTCCACAAGGAAGGCATATTCAGCAAAATGGAAAAGATTTCACACTTGGAACACAACAAAGGGCCTAGATGTGACAGTGATGAACATGGCACATATACTGGAATATTTGGCAGAATTGTTCCACAACGGCCTGTCTTACTCTTCCATTAAGATACATGCCTCAGCAATTTCAGCAGAATACAATGTTAATCCACCTGTCTTCTCTCATCCTCTCCTGAGACAGTTTCTAAGAGGAATCAAAAACATCAATCCTCCAAGGAAACCACCTCTACCTACTTGGGACCTTAACCGTGTTGGAAAAACTAACACTTCCTCCCTTTGAACCAGCAGCATCTGCAGATCTACAGTTTCTGTCTTGGAAAACTGCCTTCCTTCTGGCCATAACCTCAGCAAGAAGAGTATCTGAGTTACAAGCTCTAATGGCAGTACAGCCATTTCTTATCTTTCATCAGGACAGAGTTTCATTGAGAACCAATCCTACATTTATGCCAAAGGTGGTATCCAGGGTATCTTTGAACCAAGCTATTCACTTGCCTACATTCTTCCCACAACCACAAAATAAAGGGGAGAAACTTCTGCACACCCTGGACATACACAGACAGTTGTGCTACTACTTGGACAGAACTAAAAGTTACAGAAAGACTGGCCAGCTGTTTGTAGCATATGCTGCTGGGGCACAAGGAAAAGCAATTTCCAAACAGACAATTTCAAAATGGATAGGAAATTGCATTAGTTTTTGTTACTCCTTTCATGGAAAAACTGTGCCAGCTAACATTAGACCTCATTCCACGAGAGCCACAGCCACCACCACAGCCTTCCTAAGAGGGGTGGCTACCAAGGACATTTTAGAAGCTGCTACATGGAGCTCCGTGCATACATTTGCCAAGCATTACAATTTACCTTTATACTCCAGATCCAGAGCAGGCTTTGCTACGGCAGTCCTGCAGGGTATCTTAGCTACACCATCCTTTACTTAGTACCCCCACCCCCAGATTGGCTATGGTAGTCTACCCATATGTGATGACTGCAGATGCATCCTTGAAGGACATGGTACAGTTTTGTACCTACCATAAATGTAGATGTCCAATAGATATGCATCTGCAGTCAGGTTTACCCTCCCTCCTTCCCCTCTGTGGTCTACTTCTTGGGTACTTACCCCTCTTATAGCTAGCTGGGGGGATCTATTATGGTGTATTTGTTTTTATAGTACTGTGCATGTTTGGATTTGTTTTTGCAATGCATATCTCCAAATTTTAGCCTTCCTTAGAGGGCACCTGGCATCTGGGGCAAGAAAAACTGAGGAAAATGGCGTCAGCTGATGCTTTTATACCCCAGACGCTCTGACGTCGGGGAAAGTGCGACATCAGCAGAGGCCAGACCCAGACTTTGGAATCCGGCCGACCGAAGGGCTGCCTGAGGCAGGACAACCCATATGTGATGACTGCAGATGCATACCTATCGGACATCTACATTTATGGTAGGTACAAAACTGTACTTTTTTCCTGGCATTAATGACCACATCAGTATAGCCCCAATCTTGAAACTGAAATATGTTTTGGGTGATTAGCCAACATTTCCACTTGTCATGTATAATGATTGTACTTAGTTCATTATCACATACTATTTGGTGTGGGGTTTAGTGTTCATTATTTTATTATGTTTTGTTATGTAATTTTTGAATTTGACATGAAGTATTTACTAATTATTTTAATATTAATTTTAATATCAATGCAGTATGCTATTATTATATTATTAGGTTGTTTGTGTGTGTGTGCTCAGGTTGCTTTAAGCATGATGAAAGTTTTTTAATTGACTAATTGACTAATTGATCAATGATGTCATTTTAAGCTGTATAAATTCTGGTGTGTGACCATTTTTTAATATTTGTTCTGAAGAAGTCTGAATAAAGACGAAACCTAGGTCAAATTCGATTTTGTGGTGGTTTCAGTCCTCCAGTTCCTGTTGTTGGTCCATTCATTTTTTAATTTGTTTGGTTCTTGGTTTGGTTTGGTTTTTGTCATGAAGTTCTTCGCATTACCAATATTCGACACAAACCGATGACTTCTTTCACATCTTCAGTTCTTTCTAAAACTACCGAATTTCTAAGGCCCAGGGTATGAACTACGCTTAAAAAAACGACGACCCAAACTCAAGCACCTGCTTCCATGCCTCAATCTTAAATGCTTAAAATGGCGGAAGACCTTATCATGCTTATTAGGGGAAGCCAGCCTACCCCTTCCAAAATAAAAAGAGACTTGTCCCCAGCAGTTTTATCTGACCAGGAGTCTGATGACTCTGAGGTTTCTGAATATGAAGACATGCAACCCTTGTCTACTTACGAGGATTCAGATGCAGAGGAATCCATTCCTTCTGCCTCTCCTCTAGAGGATTTTTCACTTGGTGAAACCCTACATACTTTAAGGCAGCATTTCCAATGGGAATGTCAGGACTTTCCTCAGTCCAAAAAGAGACTCAGGGAATTCTTAGATTTACCACAGCACAGACCTTTAGTCATTCCTCTTGTCCTGGATGTTGTGGATGATGTCTTTATGGAATCCAGTTTAACTCCTTACACCCTCCCACCTGCTCCCAGGTAACCTGACAGGTATTACAGAGTCCCTGATTCACACAAATTTCTTTTCAAAATCCTACTGCTGAACCAGAGGTCATTTCCCAAGGACTTAAAGGAATAAAAGCAACCACAGCTAAGAATCCCACCCCCTCAGACAGGGATTTCCGAGCTTTAGACAGGTGGGGTAAAAAAGTATACACCTCTGTAACTCTTGCCATTAGAGCACTATATTGTCAGTTCCACATGCTGAAATACCAGCAACATACAAGGGAACTCCTTAAACAAAAAATGTCTACCTTTCTGGCTTGTGCAGAAAATAAAGAATTACAGGAGCTTATGCATTCTGCAAGCCAAGTTACTAAACACACCTTGCAATGTGGCTTTGACGCCCTAGAAGCATCCTGCATGGCAGCAGTCACAGGTTCTGTACTTGGAAGGCATACTTGGCTTAAGGAACAGACCTTGCCAGACCATGTCAAATCAAAACTATTGGACGGACCATTGAACAAAGACAATTTGTTTGGCACCAAAGCAGAAGAGATCTTTAAAAAGATGGAAGAAAAAGCTAAATCTATCCGGACAGTTAAAGACTTCTTGCAGGTCCAGCCTCCGAGGTTCAGTAGGCATTGCACCTCCAAAAATTGTTCCTTCCCGGCCCCCTTAAGGCCAGCTCAGACAAGACCTAGGGGAAGTAGACCCCCCCCCCCGGGACAGCAGTCCCAGGGAATGCAGAGATCTAAGCAATGGAGTTCCTCCACTTCAAAAACAGGGAGTGCTAAGCCACCCCCTTATGGAAAGAACTCACAATGACTTTACAACTCCACCCCTTACCTCTGCCCACCTGCTTGTGCCCTTAGGAGGAAAACTTCCTCCCATGCAAAAAACTGGGCCTCCATCACCAACGACCGATGGGTCCTCAACATAGTGTCCCAGGGATACAAATTTTATTTCCATGCTCTGACAACCCCAAAAGGGTTCCCAGATCTTCCTCCAAATCAGTGAGCAGATGCCCAAAACCAAGCCCATTCCCTGCTCTCCATGAGAGCAATACAGCCCGTTCTTGCAGACCAGATAGGTCAAGGTTTCTATTCCAGGCTTTTCATGGTACCCAGAAAAGAGGGCACATGGCGCCCAATTCTTGATCTATCAATTCTAAACACCTTCCTGATGATACCAACATTCAAAATGCTCACCCTTCAGCAGCTTCTTCCTATGCTATCCAAGGATGCTTGGTTAGCCACCCTAGACCTAAAAGAGGCCCATCTATACATCCCAGTCAGGGATTCTTGCAGGAAATATTTACATTTCAGGGCTGGATCTATGCACTTTCAGTTCTCTGCGCTTCCCTTTGGCTTATCCACTGCTCCCAGAGTTTTCACAAAATACCTGACTCCAGGTATTGCTTTTTGCAGACAAAGGAGTATTCAAATTTACCCGTACTTAGACGACTGCCTGATTCAGGCAGACAGTCAGAAAAAGCTGTTACAGCACCTGACCTTTGTAAAGGACCTACTGACCTCCCTGGGATATATTATAAATGGAAAGAAATCCAAACTAATCCCCACTCAAAAAAATTGCATTCCTGGGAGCAAGTCTGAACACAGCATCCCAGATGGCATTCCTTAATCCAGAAAAACAAGCCTATCCTACAGGCTACTTCTCTCAACTAGCCACCAGAACCCAGTTATCTGCAAGGAAAATCCTGCAAGCTCTAGGGTTCATGGCATCCTGCATTCTACTTATTCCATATGCCAGACTGTATATGAGGAAACTTCAATGGTACCTAAAAAGCCTTTGGTGTCAACACTCTCAGGACCTGGAAACTATCACACCTATGTTACATTGTCTAAGGGAAGATTTTCTTTGGTGGGTAGCAGCATGCAACCACAACAAGGGCCTTCTCTTTTCACAACCCCACGCCGCCCAGACTCTAACCACAGATGCATCAGATTATGTCTGGGGTGTACCTGGATGGCAGGTGCATTCAGGGCCACTGGAGCCCAAATTAAATACATCTGCACAGCAACCAAAAAGAGATGCTAGCTGTTCAGCATGCTCGGACAGCTTTCAGACCCCCTACTTTCCCCGGGGCCTCTACTGATCAAAACAGACAACACCACAGTAATGTGGTACATCAAGAAGCAGGGAGGAACTCACTCTTATCCCCTCTGCAGGCTAGCCATGACCCTTTAGCACACACAGCTTCAGCCATGCAAATTCACCTGCTAGCACAATTTCTGACAGGCTCCCAAAACTCTCTGGCAAACAACTTAAGCAGAAACCTCCTAGACCCACACGAGTGACAGCTAGACCACAGTACCTTCAACCCTGTAACCCAGAAATGGGGCACCCTGAAGGTGGACCACTTTGCCTCCCACAACAATCACCAGCTCAGCAAATATTTCACCAGGGAATCTCACAGCATGGCCTGGAAAGTGGATGCCCTTTCCTTCCAATGGGTAAACCTCTCGATCTATGCATGTCCCCCTCTACCTCTACTTACAAGGGTACTACTGAAAATAAGGGAGGAAAAAACAAGAGCAATCTTGATTGCCTCAGACTGGCGATGCCAGCACTGGTACCCACTGCTGCTCAGTCTGTCACCCTTGGCTCCATGGCACCTACCTCAGATCCCAACTGTCCTGAACCAGCAGAATGGTGAATTCATGCATCCACAATTGCAGACCCTGTACCTGGCAGCCTGGCTTATTCCCTGACCTCTCCTCTAGTTGCCAGCCTAAGCAAGCAAGTACTGGATGTTATATGTGAGGCCAAACACCCCAGCACTAGAAAATCCTGTGTGGACAGTGGAAAAGGTATTGCACCTGGATCCAGGCTAAAGGAGTTGAAACAGCACAGCCCTCCCTACCTCTCATCCTAGATTACCTGGCAGACCTACTTCACAGGGGCCTATCCTTCTCTTCTATTAAAATTCATGCCTCTGCCATCTCTGCTTATTACAGCACATAGCCACCTCTCTTTTCTCACCCTCTCATTAAACAGTTCCTAAGAGGGGCTAACAATTTAAGGCCACCCAGAAGAGCTCCTACCCCAGCTTGGGACCTTAACTTTGTGTTAGAAAAGCTCACACTACTCCCCCCTTTGAGCCTGCAGCTTCAGCAGGGTTAAAATTCCTCTCTTGGAAAACAGCCTTGCGTCTGGCCATCATTTCAGCTAGAAGAGTTTCAGAGCTACAGGCACTCATGGCTGTAGAGCCGTTCCTCATTTTTCATGCTGACAGGGTCGCCCTCAGGACTAACCCTTCATGCCTAAAGTGGTGTCCAGTATGGCTCTCAACGAATCTATTCATTTGCCCACTTTTTTCCCTAACCCTCAAAACAAGGGGGAAAGGATTCTGCATTCTCTAGATGTGCACAGACAGCTCAGATTCTAACTGGATAGGACTACATTTTTTAGAAAAACTGACCAATTGCTAGTCAGCTTTGCAGCAGGGGCAATGGGCAAGGCCATATCCAAACAAACAGTCTACAGATGGATAGCACACTGTATCCATTTCTGCTACAAATACCATGGGAAACCACCCCGTAAGGGTGTCAGGACACATTCCACCAGGGAAACCTCCACCTCTGCAGCTTTTGTAAGAGGGGTCCCTACCAGGGACATCCTGGATGCTGCAACATGGAGTTCTGTTCATACCTTCACCAAGCATTACCACCTGCCTATCTTTTCCAAATCCAGGACATGCTTTGCAACCGAAGTCTTGCTGGGCATCCTAGCCAGCCCCAAGTCTTCTCGACTACCTCCACCCTTTTCTTCAGTTTTGGGAATCAACCCAAGTGTGTTGACTGCAACAGTGAAACACGAATAACTTAGTACAGTTGTGTACACTTACCATAAATGTAGATGTTCGAGTGTATTCAATGTTGCAGTCCTGGTTTCCCACCCCCCCATTCCCCTTGTCTCTCTTTTTCTCTCTTCCTCACTCCTTACAGGGATTTTTGGTATTTACATTCTACTGGTGGTATTCTTCCACCATAACTTAGCTCCCTATTTGGGGACTCCTGACATTTGGGGCAAGAAAAACTGATGTAATAGTGTTGGCTACCTGAATTTATACCACTGACGACCTGACGTCAGTCCTAGAGTGACAGCAACCGACGCAGAAATACTAAGCCTCTGGTATTCGGGCCGACTGAGGGCTACTCCTGGCAGGATAACCTAAGTGTGATGACTGCAACAGTGAATACAGTCAAACATCTACATTTATGGTAAGTGTACACAACTGTACTTTCTGCTGACGAGGCCACCACACTCCCTGAACCTTCAGGGAGCCAAACATTCCTTCCCATCCCACATCTGAAATGTCTGTAAACAGAGCCTAAGAGGGAACAGGAGGATGAAAAGGGAGCCCTGGATTCAGAGACAACTGCTGAAGCCACCACAGAAGTTCCTTCTTGAGACAAGGGAGAAGAGGAACTGTAAAGTCTGGAGTATGCGCATGTTGAAGCCACACCAACTTCAAAAACCACTAGAACTTCCTCATGTGAAGTTTGGCCAGAGGAAGCATCGGAATACTGGAAGCTATGAACTCCAGAGCTCTCACAAACTCCCTGGCTGTAATGGAGGCCGGGGAAGAAGAGTCTGAAAGTAAGAAATGAGAGTTAAGGCCTTTGGAGGAGGCAGGGATGCCAGCATTGGCACTGTCTGAATCATAGAAAAAAACAAAATAAAATTCACAGCAGTTTCCAAATAAAACTTGTAATCCTCAAAATGAAGCAGCTTTTCAGGCAAAACAATAAAGCCCTGAGCAGGGTAAGCTTAGAAAATTGTGAAAAAACCCCACAGATGGCTCAGCACACTTCAGTTCCCTTTATTCCACAGAAACACAGCACATTAACGCTCCACCATACCTTTTCATTTTAAAAATCACTTCCTCAGATGTGGGCTGATGTCCTTCAAGGATGCATCTGAAGCAGCCAAAACTTCTAAGTCTGTGCCTGCCCTGAGCCAGTGTCCTCAGATGATTCTTCTGATGATTCAGACAATACAGACCATCTTCTGCCTCTCCACCAGAGGAATTTTCCTTTTTTGCATTTACCACAACATAGGCCTTTAGCTATACCTCCAGTTCTTCCTGTTGTAGATGATGCATTTAATGATGCTTGCACTGCTCCTGATACTTTGCCTCCAGAAATATGTTCTAGAAATGGTGCATAACATTCAGCAGGTTAGTAACCATTCTTTAAAATGTGGCTATGATGCTATGGATAAGGTCAATTTATTTGGTTCTCCTGCTCAGCAGGTACTGAAGAAAATGGAAGAGAAGGCAAAATCTGTACAAACAGTGAAAGATCTCTAAAACACAGACAGGCAGGAATAACCACTGCAACAGGACAATCACAGTGACTGCATCACAAGAGACAAGTGGATTTTGCAAACTATAGACCAAGGCTACAGGTTTCATTTCCATACTTTACCAGGAAAAAGAGGAATGCCAAACCTACCACCAAATCAAAGACAGAAGCTCTAAAACAAATAGCTCAATTAGCAAAAATGAGAGCTGTGGAAAGGTACCATCTATGGAACAAGGAAAGGATTTTACTCCAGACTCTTCCTGGTACCAAGAAAAGAGAAAAATTGGAGGCCTATTCTAAATTCAAAATGCTGACCCTACAGCAACTTCTTCCCATGCTGGGCAAGGAGACTTGGCTGGTAGCTCTAGATCTCAAGGAAATTGCAGAAGATACGTAAGGTTGCTTGCAGGATCAGAGCATTATCAATTCCCAGCATTGCGCTTTGGCTTATCTAAATGCCTGGCATCAGTAACAAATATATCCATACCTGGACGACTGCCTGATACAAGCGGACAACAGAAACAAGCTAACAGAAGACTTACAAAGAGTCATTTGCTTACTGCAAGCCCTGGGATATACAGTCAATATAAAAAAATCAAGACTGATACCATCCCAAAGAATAACCTTCTTAGGTGCAAAGTTGGACACAACAAAACAGATGGCATTCCTAACTGCAGAAAAACAGGAACAACTTCCTCTCTACTTCTTGGCATTAACAAAGCAGAACCAACTAACAGCAAGGAAAGTACTGCAGGCCTTGGGCTTCATGGCATCCTGCATAATCCTGGTCCCTCATGCCAGACTACATATGAGAAAGCTACAGTGGTACCTGAAGAATTTATGGTCTCAACACAGGCACAGCCTAATGGTGGGCTCAGGCATGCCAGTCCACAGCATTCAACCAAGCCAAACCATCGTTGGGGCCCACATGCTGGACAAGTGCATACAAGGCTTATGGACTCAAGATCAGCTGCACCTGCACATAAATCTGGCAGTAAAACTGGCAATCCAGAATTTCAGACCATTCCTCCAAGAAGGGCAGTTGATGATAAGGACAGACAACACCACAGTCATGTGGTACATCAACAAACACTCAATCACCAGCTCAAGAAATTCTGCCTCTATCCTTCAGTTGGAGGATCATTCTGATAGCTCCAGACTGGCCAAGACAACATTGGTACCCATTACTGAGGAGCATGTCTCAGGGACAAATGTGGACACTACTGATTCCTTTACTGTTAACTCAGCTGCATCCAAACCTGAAAACTCTGCAGCTGACTGCCTGGAACATTACATATTTATCCCAAAGGGTTAAAGACATTATCCAAGAAGGAACTATGCAGGAAAATGGAGAGCTTTTCCATGCAGGCCTGTCCTATTCCTCCATCAAGATACATGCATCAGCTATTTCTGCAGAATAAGGCAGTTTCTGAGAGGAATTAAAATGTAAACCACCATTGCCAGCATGGGACTTGAACTTTGTGCTAGAAAATTGCAGCAACAGCAGAACTTTCAGCAAGAAGGGTTTCTGAGCTACAGGCTTTAATGGCAGTACAACCCTTCCTAATCTTCCATCAAGACAGAGTGTCCATGAGAACAAATCCTACATTTATGCCTAAGGTGGTATCCAGAGTGTCTTTAAACCAGGCTATCCACCTACCTACATTCTTCCCCAATCCACAGAACAGGGGAAAGACTACTGCATACTTTCTACCTGGACAGAACCAAGGGCAATAGAAAAACTGACCAGCTTCTGGTAGCATATGCAACAGGAAGGGAAGGAAAAGAAACAGACAATCTCCAAGTGGATAGGAAATTGCATCAGATTCTGCTACTCCTACCATGGAAAGCAAACTCCACAGAACATAAGGCCTCATTCTACAAGGGCTACAGCCACTACCACAGCTTTTTCTTCCTCCTGACTGCAGATGCATCCTTGAAGGACATAGTACAAAACTGTACTTTCAAACTACTAGTGCTTTTATACCATTCACTTAATTACATTGATTAGGTTAATGAATTAATTGAAAGGTTAATTTAGTTTAAAACCAAAAACTTTTCTTGTTGCATCTCTCTGTGTTGCCACAATTAAAACACATTTAATGTTACAATGTTTGATGAATAAATATGTAGAAATAAAAATAAGTTTTAAATAAAAATCCTTAAAACACTTGACTACGAAGAATAAATTATAAAGTTAAAATACTGTTAGAAACACATTTAGTAGGACTCAATGGTTAAAATTACCGACTTGAATATTTGCTTTAAATGAACTTGATCGTATCATATGAATGTATGGTGGAGCGTTAATGTGCTGTGTTTCTGTGGAATAAAGGGAACCGAAGTGTGCTGAGCCATCTGTGGGTTTTTTCACAATTTACTGTCTGAATCCTGCAACCCAGAAAGACATGATCCTGAGAAGGAGTCTGGGAAGACTTTTTGAAGTTTGTCATAAACCCCGGGTTCTGAAGAAGAGAAATGGTAAAATGAAGATTTTGCAAAAGGACCTCTGGAGAGGATGCCTGAATCAGCAGGTCTTCCATGTAAGGAAGTATTTGGATCCCTTGAAGCCTGCAAAAAGCAATCACAGGAGTGAGGCATTTCATTTAGTGAACACCCTCAGGGTAGTACAAGGGCCAAAGAACAAAGCACAGAACTGAAAATGCCAGGAAGTAAGAAAACACAAAAATCTCCTGAAAAGACACCAGAAAGGCCTGAGGGAGCAAGAGAGGAAAACTGGTCTGAAGGGACAACATCCGAAAGAAAGGCACCTTCAGAAAAGTGTTTAGATGAGAGAGGTCTAGAATCGGTCTCCAAGTATCTTCTTTTCTGGGCACTAGAAACATTCTTGAATAAAACACTTTCCCCCTTTGTAACACAGGCACCTCTTGAACAGTACCCTGAGACAAGAGATCTTGAAGAATCTCTGAGAAAAAAGGAAGTTGTTCCTGAGGAGGCCGAGGAATGCCCATAAAAGGAGGGTGGGAAATCCACACCAGGAAGTACTCCTGACGAATGATTGACAGAACCCAAGAATCCTGGGTGATTCAAAGCCAAACAGGAAAAGCGAAGCAAAAGAGGAATGTGGCTGGGAACAGGTGGATAGTGAGACAGCATCTATTTTGTCAAAAAAGGGAGGCTTTAGAATTCCTGCAGTCTGAGTGGCCTTAGCAGCGGAGTCCGTTTACCACCCTTTTTACCTTTAACAGGTGGGAGAAATTGCCTATGTGCAAAGGCTGGCTTAGAAGGGTAGTTTCTCTGAAATTCAGGCACAGGAGAAACAGAGACACGTTTAAGCTCATGTAACACCTTCCCCTTGTCTTGAAGAGTTCACTGTGTAAAGGTTGAAGCCAAAGCCAACAATACCTCCTCAGTACTGAACCAAAAACAGCAGCCCCAGAAGAGGCATCCGCTGCATCATAACTGCATTTGATAGAATGACGAACCACTTGAGAGTCCCTAGCAAGGAAAGAGCAGAAGATTTACTCTCAGATTCTGGGAAGATCAGAAAAACCTGACAGGCCTGAGAAAGAAGAGCCAACACATACTTAGATATATGGGTCTGATAATTAATCGCCCTAAAAGCTAGAGTAGATGAAGTATAAACCTTCTTACCCAGCCTCTCCATGGTTCTGCTGCCCTTGTCAGAAGGCAGTAACTTGGACCAAATAAGCAAATGAGATGGCTTATCAGAGGCTACAGACAGCACAGAGCAGCAGGACACTTGAATAAAAGGGAACAATCCTTAAGCACCCTATAAAACCTATGCTTTAGAGGCATTGGAAAAAACATCTAGTAAAGCAGCTAAGACAGGAGGAATGGCTGCAGATTTAGGAGATTCCAGCTGCTGTAACTCGTAGTACCTCTTATGGATATCAGAAACCTGGGCACAATCCCACTTAAAACAATTCCATCATCCTAGAGATTGTGTCTCCAAAGGAAATTTCCTAATTAGTATCTGGAGAATCCTCCTCCTCAGACCCATAGTCTAAAGGATAAGGAATCTGGGTAGAATAAGTAAGGGATTCTTCATCAGAATCCAACTCTTCCTCAGAAGAATTCAATTCCCTGGGCCTTTTAGGTGAAGAAGATGACACTTTTAGGTGAAGAAGAGGACAAAGGAGGAGCATGAACTGAAACCCCTTGAGGAGGCCTTAACGACAGTAAAGCATTAAATAACCCATGAGTAAAGACCTGTCAGTCACTTTGTGGACCCCTAGAAGCAGATGAAACATTTAGTTTTCTGTTTCCATCCTAGAAACATGAAAAGGCCCTGACTCAGGATGGTATTCCACAACCATAGTAGGAACTTCTTCCCTAAGAAGAAACTGCAGAACCCCCTAAAACCGTCGGAAACAATCAACTGTGGTTCCCCCTGAATGCCTAAATGGATGCCTGCAAAGCCTCGTTGGACGTGCTGCCTGCCAGATCCTCGCCAGCCTCAAACCCGGACACAGCAGATGAATCCGACAACACAACCAGGTGAATCTCTGGGTTTGTAATAACCTCAGGAAAAACACCCGCCGGAGGCTGGACAGCAAAAAGTATTCTGGTCTTACCTGTTTCACCTTCTTTTTCCCAGATGGCTGACCCTCGGGGCAGGAAGTTCCATCCGTAGTATCTTTAGCAAGAAGCTTAAGACGCTGGCTCTCAAGATACAATGAAAGGGAAGAAAGCCTACTACGAAGGGTTTTCAGGACAAACACCTGACAAATTGAACAAGACATATGGTCATCAGAAGCTCCTAGGCAAAAAAGATGTTTATCTTGGCGGTCTTTATGGGGAATCGGTCTCCCACACTGGCATTTACCCTTCCTGGATGACAGTAACCCCCCAAACAGTACAAAAAATCAAGAGCAGTGGTGAATGTAAGGACATCTATTTATTACAGTGCTGTATCTCCGTTACTAACTGCATGTCAAGCACTGCACATTTTACTAGGAGTCTTACCAAGTTCTGTTTTGCTTTTGTTATTTTTTATTTGACTATAAATGCATTTAGTCATTTACTGATTTGTTGTTGGCATTTCTGATTGAGTGTCTGACTGTTTAATTGGAATGCAGTCTATTGTGATGTTATTTGCTGAAGTCTGCTGTATTCTGCAGAGTGCATGCTTCCCACTACAAGCTGTCTGCCCCGTTTTAAATCATCAGATTGTATGACCATGTGATTTGGAATCAGGAAATGCACGTACAGCAGCTCAGTGTGCAGGCAATACAAACACAAGTTTATTAAACTTAATAAATACAGTTCCTATGAAGAAACTAAATTAAAACTCCGTATTTTATAATTAGCCCACTTTACTTGTAAACAGTATAATTATTGTAAAAATGAAATTGTACAAAATCACCTTTGTACTTAATCATTAAGATGGACCTGGTAAGTATTAACTGGGACTTACTGCTTATAAGTCCATACAGAAATTATATATATTAAAGACCAAGTGCCTTGACCTGTAGGGAAACACACTAGAGCTTGATGGGATAATCAGAATGTCTAAAGACTTAGACATTGTTGGAATAAAAAATCAGAATGTCTTCTGAAGAAAAAAGGATGGGTGTACATGGTCCACAAACAATATCCAAAACTTGCAAAAGGATTTGTTACAGAAGGCTGGCATTGAGTTAAAACGGGTACTAAGAGTGTCCATATCAATCTGTCAACACTAACTGGAGTGACGTGCCTATAATGGAATGTTTAGACTGAACTGAATGTCTCTGGTGGATTTAATGTAGTTATGCAAAACAGTTAAAATTTCTTTACAGTTACTGTGTTTTTTTTTTAATAACTGAGTTATATTTAAACAGTTTGCTCAAAACTCTAGGGCTGATGTGTTTTTGAGAAATAATTTGTGCTTAACACTGGTGTCTGAGTGACTGTGTACATTTAAAGACTCATGAATAAATGTAATAGAAAAAGTGTATGGTGGATGTAGACAAATGTATATTTATTTGAGTTCATAGCCCTTTAAAGAGCTTGATTAGAGGTTATTCACGTGTTGTGTATATAATGAATTAAGTAAAGCATTTGAATGTTAACGGTCTGAAGAAGCATTAGTGAAAGCGCTTACCATTTGTAACAAATGAAGGTCAACGTTTGGATTTTTATATCTCATTTGCTTTATTCACTTGCGTACTTTTGTGGACTTTTTATGGTGGTAACTTTTCAAGCCATTGGTTACCTCTCAGCATTGTTTATTGGATTACTTATTAGCTAATAATCCTTGTTGACAAAAGTTTGGCTAGTACTGCTTGATTTAGTAAGTTGTCATTGCCTTTGAAATTAAGTGTTGCACCTCAGGAAATGTCTCTGAAGTCTGTGAAGTTAGTGTCTCAGCACACTTTCCTCTGATGCTGGTAAAATAAGCAACAGACTTTGAAAAAAAATGTTCTAAATTCATCACAGAGAATAAATCCAATGACTTTGGTAGTGGTGGTGGAGGGCGTACTAGGCCCTTAGATTCTGAGACCAATACTGTTATTTTTGCACAGAGCATGAACTTTATTTATTATTAATTATGTAGAACGTCTGAGGAGTGAGGATGCAGGTTGTTTATGAACGGGCATTTATAGAATCATTGTTGAATTATCAGTGGTATGACTTTTTGGGGCGCACAGCATACATGTCTGAGCAGCTGAAATACATTACTGTCAGTTGGTTTTTTTTTTTTTTTCATTTTGTTCACAATAAAACATCAAAATGTACACAGAAAATGTCTATGTTTTAGGAGTTGACAGGTTGTATGTGTGGAAGCAAAGGTAGTTAAGTTTGTTAAATGAAATTTGATAAGACTCAGCTTTTGGGGGAGACAGTGTATGCGTTAAAGATCAGTAATTGAACTACATTAGTGCTTGCTTTATTTTTGAAACAGAACAAAAGTACAAGCCATGTTTTCAACTTATCACATTAGCATTATAATTTTGAAATATAATTGCCTTGTAGTGCCATGGGACTGAGTTTAATAGTTTTCTTGCCCTTGTAGTTAGTTCATTTTGAGACTCCTGTGTTTGTACAACCTTTTTAATGTCTTGTCTTTGTGTATTTCAACTTGGAGGATATAGTAGTATGCAGATTTGAATATGCATATGTTATGGTAATTAGACATCACTCATCATCTTTGATTTCAAGGCCCTTTGTCTCTAATTCTGTCTTCTGGAGGCTGAGAGATGTGGTTGCTTATTTAAATTAGCATCAGTACACCTCTGAAGTTATTTTACTTTTTCATATGCTGTTGGTAACTGCAGCGTTACTGAAGAAATTTCAAGTTCAAAATGTAGCGGTTTTTCATACTTCTCTGGTGAGTATGTTCTTTTCAGCATGTCTGCTGTGTTTAGTTCCTTGTCTGGTCTGTATAAGGAGTTTCTGAGTACGTATTGCAAGGGTTTGTGATGCATTTCATTTGAACTTTATTGTAGGCATATTCATGAAACTTCTAACATCTGTATGTTGGTTATGTTTTTTTCTGTGTGAGCATATCTGTTTTGTACATTACTAAATCCTACTGATCTAGGCAACTGGTCTGTTTTCTTCTAGGATCGCAGTTGCTGTAGAATTATGAGTGATAATCAAGTTGCAGCACAACTGACTTGTTAGTATCTTGGTGTTTTACTGTTGGGACATCTGTAGTTACTTTCTTGAGCATTTAAAACTCTTTTTCTTATTTGTAATCCCATTCTCAGGCTATGTATTGCTCTAACAGCTTTCTTAGGGGGGAGGATAGTTATCTCACACATATTAGGTATAAACTTGTCAAAATACTGCATTATTCCTAGAAGCTTCTTCAGTGCCTATACGTCTTCTAGCCATCACATCACAATTGATCACATTTTTTTTCTGGATCAAGGCTCAGACCCTTTTATGCAAGAATATGACTCGCATACTTTAGACTTTTATTTCTGATTAAATTTCCACTTAACTAGATTGACATTATGATGTCTTACTCAATTCAACAACTATAGAAATCTCTTCATGTTATTCTTTTGTCTAATGTTACACAAATAGACTACCTGGGCAACATATGATTGGTGATTGGAACACCTTTGGTAATGATAAAATATCAAAGAAGAGTCTTAATGAGCCTGAACCCATGTAATGGCATATTTAACATAAACAGTTTGAACCTTTCTTGATAAATTATTTGCCAGAGACCCTGCCTGTCACTGCAGAAACTTGGCTTTTAGCATTGTCAGCACTACTTCTGTTGTAAGCAAAGAGTAACACTTTCTCTCAGTCACAGTTCAGTTCCTGTCTTGGTACAAATGCAGAGTTTTCTTTTTCACAATATTTAATATACTGCTCATTCACCCAGTCTTTCAACTGTAATTGCTTCTTAATGATAACTGGCTTTGCATTCTCTTCATTCCTTGATCAGCTACACTTCTGGGTGGATGACTCAGTGGCATAGCATAGGTTTTGTTTGTATGCAGTTTTTTCCTGGTGAGCATCCTAAGCCTATAAACAAATCAGAATAGTCATGTAGAATATCACTTGTTATGGTCCTGCAGAGTATCTGAGATGTTTCTGTGAGTGTGATTTTGGTCTTATTTATTATACAGTATAATCTTCAGATGAAGCTCAGCATCTGTTAGGAACAATATACTCATGTCTACTTTTTAGGACTCTCCTGTAATAGAGTTGAGGCTACCCTGTGTAACATAGGTTTATAATTTAATTTCTTGAACTTTTGACATACTGGCCTTCAGGATGCTTGACTACAGCAACTCCTTGTGGGCACTTTCTACTTTATTTTTGGAAGAAATAGTGTAATGCATCTATGAACTGTCTGGTAGTAATAGATCTGATGTTAATCTAGTCACCATTCATCCACATATGGGTCTAGGATCTGACATTGGATCTGAGGCTTCAACACTTAGATAGCAGCTAAGCTCAAGCTTCTCCCCTCCCATAATGGTCTGATGGCCTCTAACCCCTCAGATCTCGTTTGCTGTGCTTGTAGAAATACGCACATTGCTCACCACGTCCAGTTTACATAAAGTAGGTTTATCTTTTTGGGATTTCCTTCTAAGCTTCTTCTTAGTGTCTCAGCCTCTTAGTTTTCTTAGTGCTCTTCTGGTTCTCAGTTTTTTCTGTGTGTTATATCTGTCACTGTTCTCCCCTCCCATTTGTGTGGTGTTTGGCTCCCTTTTCAGTGTTGTTACAATTGTAAAGTTTGTTCAGGAACTTCTTTCTTGGAATTATTTTTTCTTGTAGTTTAAGTTATTGTGTGCATTGTGTTGTGTGTGAGACGGACTTTTCTGTTTACGACTGTTGCAGGTTTCTTGACTTTGGACATGGTTTCGTGTTTTGGTTTAAGATGTCAGAAAAGCTTTCAGGATTTAAGAGGTGCTCCTCATGCAGTCGGAAGTTACGTGTTTCCGACTCGCATGAGGAGTGCCTCTACTGCCTCGGCGCTGGCCACCTGGAGGTTGAGTGCGGCATTTATGCTGCATTCAACCTCAGGACCCTGGTCGAGTGCCGAAATAAACTTCTTCACAAAGGAATGGTTCAGGGGGGTCCCTTGGTCAAGGAGCAAGCATCCTCTTCCTCCTGTTCTGGAGAGGTCTTGGGTAAAAAGCCTAAGCTGTTGTATGATTTTAGATCATGTAAAATACGTAAGGAATGAGTGGGGAAAGAAATATAAGCCCCTATTAGGTAACCCATATACTATTATTGAAGATGAACAAAGTGAAGGGGAAGAAAATAAAGAATTTGAAAGAGCTATGGTGGTTCCTTACAGTGGTAAAGCATACAAGGTGAAAAAAATAGTAGAAGACAGTTGGGCCATTTTAAGGAACAATCCGAAGTTGTGGGCGGTAGTGGGTTCTAAACCCACTTTTGTATGCAAGACAGGAACAAATTTGAAAAAAAATGTTTTGAGGAAGTACCAAAACATAAGGGAAGGTACAGTACGACAAGATGTGGTACTTGTTCTCAATGTAAATATATATGTACAAAGGAGAGTGTTATTATAACGAATTCTTTAAAAACACGGGTGAGATTTGATAGGGTTAATTGTCAGACTACTGGAGTGGTGTGTTTGGCTATGTGTAAATCCTGTCCCAGTTTCTATGTAGGTAAGACTGAGAGGCGGTTAAGGGACAGGATATATGAACACACATATCAAATATCCACTGGTAACATGAATAATGCATTATACAAGCATTCTATTGTATGCCCTCATTTTTCAGAATTTGAGTTTGCTGTATTAGAAAAAGTGTTGCAAAATCCAAGAGGAGGTGACTTTAGAAGTCACAATGAGGAAAGAGAGGTAAGGTGGCAGATTAAGTTACAAGCGAGTCAAGATTTAGGACTTAATGATAAGATTTCCATCAAGCCCTTGTTACACAAAAAAAGCAGCTTTCATGAGATAATTCAGATTTATTAGTTTTAGGTTTTACAAATATTATATACATATATTTTTTATTATAAAGTACGATATTCTTGTGTATTTATGGTTTTATACATGGTTGTAATAAAGAACATAGAGTTTTAGCAGTTTAATTTTAATATACGATACATTGTATTTTAATTTGTATAAGGAATGTGTCTCTTTATGTAGTTAATTGTATGATGTCACTAATTTTAGTATTTAAGGGGAAATTTGTTCGGTTGTGATAGATTCTGATGAAATCCCCATTTTAAAGGGAAGAAAGCGCTCAATCTGAATTTGTGGATCTATTTACAATAAATTGGGACAATTTCGTGTATCTGGCTGCAGAAGTGTATTTTTTTATTATTTTGAAGTAATTATGTTGCCCAATTTGCCATCATCAGTGCATTTTGTTATTGAGATGTTGTTTGTCACTTTTATATTTGAAAAGAAAAGATTGTAAAGAAGTGGCCTCAGTAAAAACCCTGTGAATCACATCTGGTAATTGCCATCAGAATAGACAGGTCCTTTACATTTAATTATTGAGTATGTATTGACTTTAATCGCTTATAATTTGTCAGTTACTCCTTTACGTGCAATAGTGCTGAATGCCGTAGCAAGATTAATTAAACCACATGCACTGCCTGAACTTCGAGTACTGCAGTTAACTTTTTAGAGGTTGCAACATAATTAAAAAGGTAAGATCTATGCTAATCATACACAGTGTTCAATATTTATCAGAGTTCAGACATCTGTATCACTGTGGGTAAGCTCCATTATGACTTTTTCCATTAATGCTGATCAGGCTGATGGTTTTAAAATTATTTTAGTCGAATGTGACTCTCCCTTTTTGAATTGCTGCCATCACAGCCTGTTTCCATAGGTGAGCCATGCGTGTACTTGCTTGCTAACAAACAATTTAACATGATAGAGCTTTCATTAGGAATTTAAACCTGGACATAAGCTTACATAATTTTGTGTTTTTGAAAAGCCTAAAGAAAGTTTATTATCTTCCCAAAAGGACGGACACCTTGTCCTTTAAGGAACACATCCTGGATTCAACTAAAGTTGAAGCATTTGACTGCTTCTGGACTATTTGGTGATTACATATTTCACTGAATGTGTAAGCTGTTATGAACTTCTTGTATTATTAGGTTAAAGCTGTTGGACTATGTTATTCATGACTTCTTTCTAATGTTCATTTTTTTTATTCCAAATAATATGTGTTTTCTTTTATAATTCTTTACTGTTGCTAGTTTGTAACTTTGTTTCACCTGGGCTGAGGCTGAAAATGGTCCCTTAGGATTAGTTTCTCTCTGGTTAATAAACACATACATGTATAAGTAGATGCATCTCAAACTTCTGTGTTTGGGAGAATCTCAGAATCTCAGAAGCCTAGCAGGTATATAAAGTTATGGGTCTAAAACGTAAGATTTTAACTAAATAGCTCATCTCACATCCTCAGTAGATCAGTCATTTCTGAAGAGGCTGCCCAATTTAAGTGAAGCAGTAGTATATTAGAGTCAAATTATTGTCATCTTGGACTGTACTGTGAGATTAAAATGTCCTAGACTAAAACATTCTGTCCTTTCTGTGATAACACCTAATCCTAGTGCAGTTATATATTTCACTGATACATTTTGAATGCAATGAATGAAAGGCAATTTAATATCATATTTTAGTTTTCACTGGTGCCAAAGAAATGCATGTAGGAGATCAAGATAGACATGCAAGATGTTGTTCTTCTGTGTGAAATGCCACAATTGTTTGGTAATCCAAGGACTTCTGGGAAAATTCTGGAATTTCTGCTTGGGTGTAGGCAAATCTGCATTACTTTTCCAGTGCGTTCCTTGACAAGCAATTGCCAAAGGTTTCAAATAGTTCCCCTAGTCCGGTAGTCATTGCTATAGTGTAGAGAACACTCTCCTTAAGATCTTACATGTTTATTCCTTTAAAACTTCCATCACTGTTTAATAAACAGAGGTCATGTCAAAAACCTTCTGTTTCAGGTAAAGACATTGGGTCAAAAGCATCTGATGGAATTCCCCTTAACAGGATTAACCTGTCAGTCTGGCTTTTTGGCATAGAGGGATAATGCCCTGATTTCAGTCTAGATATTCTGAGTTTGAACAACATCTTGGGTACTTCAAGAGCCAGGTGGGAGTTAGCAGCTAGTGTCATCTTCTCTGATGTCCTTCAAGGATGCATCTGCAGTCATCACATATGGGTTGTCCTGCCTCAGGCAGCCCTTCGGTCGGCCGGATTCCAAAGTCTGGGTCTGGCCTCGGCTGATGTCGCACCTTCCCCGACATCAGAGCGCCTGGGGTATAAAAGCATCAGCCGATGCCATTTTCCTCAGGCTTTCTTGCCGCGTGGTGCCCGAAGCAGAAGCAGTTCGCAAGTGCCGGTCGGTCAGCTCCTGTGATTCAGCTACCGAAGACTTCGAAAAAGCTAAGTACCCCGTTGGGGACTCTTTCTTGCCTCAGCCGATGTCAGATAAAGTTAATAATTGTTTAACCTGTGGGAAACAAATACCTCATAAGGATTTCCACTCTTACTGCCTCCCCTGCCTAGGCCCAGACCACGACGTCTCGGCCTGTTCAGCCTGTGCTTCCTTCAACCGACGAACTCTTAGACGTCGGTCGGAGTTTGCAGAGGAGTTTTTTGGGGCTAGTTTTGCTTATATAATGCCGTCGGAGACTCCGACTTCGCATTTAGTCAGAAAACTGAAGGACAAGGACCGACACACGCGGGCCGCAGTTTCGGCTGAAACCTCGGTCAGGCCTACCGTGAGTGTTTCGGTTTTGGCTGAGACAGAGTCCTTGGTGCTTCCTACTACCGAAACCGCACAACCGACTACCTCGGCCCTGGAGGCCCCGGCCGAGTCGGTCATTGAATTACCTACTGATACCGGTGTCCAGGAACCTTCCGACACCATTACTTTAGATAAGTCTACTCCTGCACGTGGTGCAGCCAGACCCCCTGCTTCCATGTCCATTAAGGCTTTCTCTAGGGCTAAGGCTGCTAAACTTTCTAAGGCTTTGCCTCCCAGAGTTACCTCTCAGAGACCTTCTTCTAGCTCTCAGATTCTTACCCTAGCAGAGGATCTGATTTCATTAATTAGGGGCTCCCAACCTCATCCGGACAGGGGCTCTCAACCTCCTCCAGACAAAAGGCCCAGGGTTGAGCCCTCTGATCCACAGTCCTCAGATGAGTCCACGGATGGCTCTGCTCTGTCAGACCACCAGGAGGAGGCTTATTCGCCTACGAGGATTCTGATGCTGAAGAATCTATTCCCTCGGCCTCCCCTCCTGAAGAGTTTTCATTTGGAGAAACATTACACACTATGAGAGAACACTTTCAATGGCAGGGTCAGGAATTCTCTGATTCCAGAAAGAGATTAAGGACCTTTACATTTACCTCAGCACAGGCCCTTAGCTATACCTCCTGTTTTGAATGTAATTGATGATGTTTACTCAGATGCTTGTACTGCCCCTGACTCTCTCCCTCCGGCTCCTGCCAAACCTGATAGGTACTACAGGGTCCCGGACTCTCATTTTCACCTGTACAAGGCCCACTCTGCTGACCCAGAAACTATTTCCCAGGGCCCTAAAGGGGTTGCAGCTGCCACTGCTAAAATCCTCTACCCTCTGAAAGGGAGTCCAGAGCATTAGAGAGATGGGGTAAGAAAGTGTATACTTCTGCAACTCTTTCCATGAGGGCATTAAACTGTCAATTCCATATGATACAGTATCAAGAGTATTTACTAGATGAATTGCATAAGAAACTGTCCTCTTCTGAACCCCTTGATCGTAAATCCCTTCAGGATCTGGTACATAATTCCCAGCAGGTCAGTAACCATTTCTTGCAGTGTGGTTATGATGCATTGGAAGCTTCATGTAGATCAGCTATGACAGGTGCAGTTATACGTAGGCATGCCTGGCTGAAGGAACAATCTCTGCCAGACCATGTTAAAGCTAAGCTTTTGGATGCTCCTATGGAAAAGCAAAAATGATTTGGTTCCACGGCTCAAGAGGTTTTAAAGAAATTTGAAGAAAAGGCAAAATCTGTGCAAACAGTTAAGGACTTTCTGCAAGTCCAACCACCGAGATTCAGCAGAAATTGGCCTACTAAGAATTGGTCCTTTCCGGACTCAGACAGATCTCAGAGGCAGGAATAGATGTGCCAGAGGTAGAGGGCAAGCTAGAGGCTCCTACAGAGGCCGTCGGTGGCAGCCTCCCAACCAGAGAGGTAGTGCAGGAACTACAACTGCTACACCAGGACAGACTCAATGACTTTATTTTGACTCCGCCGACCAGGGCTCAATTAGAAGCACCTTTGGGCGGAAAACTTTCTTTATTCTCAAAAAATTGGCTCAGCATTACAGGGGACACATGGACACTACAAATAATAGACAAAGGATACAGGTTCCATTTCCACTCTTTGCAAAAAGAAAAGGCATGCCAAACCTGCCACCAAATCAGAGGGCAAAGGCTTTGAAGCAAATTACCAACTTAATGCAAATGAAATCCATAGAAAAGGTACCTCTTTCAGAACAAGGCCAGGGATTTTACTCAAGATTATTCCTTGTTCCAAGAAAAGAAAATCAATGGAGGCCTATTCTCGACTTGTCCGCACTGAATACGTACCTCATTGTGCCAAAATTCAAAATGCTGACTCTACAGCAACTCCTTTCCATGCTGGGCAAGGGGTCTTGGCTGGTGACTCTAGACCTCAAGGAGGCATACCTGCATGTCCCTATTCGACAAAGCTGCAGAAGACACCTCAGATTTCTTGCAGGGTCAGAGCATTATCAATTCTCAGCATTGCCCTTTGGCTTATCTACTGCGCCCAGAGTATTCACGAAATGCCTGGCATCAGTAATTGCACACTGCAGACTTCAGGGGATTCAAATCTACCCTTATCTGGACGACTGCCTAATACAAGCGGACAGCAAGCAAACTTTGTTAAAGGACTTGGACTATGCCATTCACCTGTTACAGGCCTTGGGATATACAGTCAGCATCCACAAATCAAGACTGGTTCCATCCCAAAGAATAACATTCCTGGGTGCGGATCTAGATACAACCACCCAGATGGCTTTTCTTACAGAAGAAAAACAAGAACAGCTACCAGTTTACTTTCAGAATCTCACAAGACAAACTCAGAAGACTGCAAGGAAAATCCTGCAGGCCCTGGGTTACATGGCATCTTGCATTCTTCTGATCCCACAAGCAAGGCTTCATATGAGGAAATTACAATGGTACCTAAGAAGTTTATGGACTCAGCACAGTCACAGCTTAGAAGCTCTGATCCCACTCATTCCTTGCCTTCAAAAGGAATTCCAGTGGTGGGCTCAAGCCTGCCAGTTGAACAGTGGGCTGCCCTTCAGCAGGCCAAGAGCCAATCAAACCATCACTACGGACGCTTCAGACCAAGGCTGGGGAGCGCACATGGAGGACAGATGTATCCAAGGGCTATAGTCGCAAAGAGAGCTGCACATGCACATAAACCAAAAGGAATTGCTGGCAGTGATACACGCAATCGAGGCCTTCAAACCTTTCCTTCACCAAGGCCACCTGCTCATAAAGACAGACAACACCACAGTTATGTGGCACATAAACAAGCAAGGAGGCACCCATTCCTACCCTCTTTGCAGACTGACAATGAACCTATGGGAACTGGCATTGAAACTCAACCTACAGCTACAGTCCCAGTTCGTGCCAGGGAAAGACAATACACTGGCAGACAGCTTAAGCAGAACTACCATGGATGCACACGAATGGATGCTGCACCCAGACATCTTCTTGCAAATCACACAATCATGGGGAAGGCCGGAAATAGACATGTTTGCTTCCCCCCTAAATCATCAACTGAAGAAATTCTGCTCAAGGACATACCACCCACAAGCTTGGAAAGTGGACACTCTCCCTTTCAGCTGGAAAGCTCTAACAGTGTATGCTTTCCCACCTCTTCCACTAATGACCAAGGTCCTACTGAAGATCAGGACAGAGCAGCCCAGAGTAATCCTGATAGCCCCAAACTGGCCAAGGCAGCACTGGTACCCACTGTTAAAGAGCTTGTCACAGACGAAACCATGGCCTCTCCCCTTATGGCCACTTCTACTGATGCAGCACAATTTCAGGACTCTACACTCCAACCTGAAAACCTTGCAGCTAACTGCTTGGAGAATACCATGACTCCCACTCAGGATAACCTATCCCAGAGAGTGAAGGATATTATTATGGAAGCTCGCCGACCTTCCACAAGGAAGGCATACACAGCAAAATGGAAAATATTTCACGCCTGGAACACAGCAAAGGGCCTAGATGTGACTGTGATGAATATGGCATACATATTGGAATACTTGGCAGAATTGTCCCACAGTGGCCTGTCTTACTCTTCCATCAAGATACATGCCTCAGCAATCTCAGCAGAATACAATCTAAATCCACCTGTCTTCTCTCACCCTCTACTAAGACAGTTTCTAAGAGGAATCAAAAACATTAATCCTCCAAGGAAACCACCTCTACCTACTTGGGACCTGAATTTCGTGTTGGAAAAACTAACACTTACTCCCTTCGAACCAGCAGCATCGGCAGATGTACAGTTTTTGTCTTGGAAAACTGCCTTCCTTCTGGCCATAACCTCAGCAAGAAGAGTATCTGAGCTACAAGCTTTAATGGCGGTGCAGCCATTCCTTATCTTTCATCAGGACAGAGTTTCTTTGAGGACCAATCCTACATTCATGCCAAAGGTGGTATCCAGGGTATCTTTGAACCAAGCTATTCACTTGCCTACGTTCTTCCCACAGCCACAAAATAAAGGGGAAAGACTTCTGCACACCCTGGACATACACAGACAACTACGCTACTACTTGGACAGAACTAAAAGTTACAGAAAGACTGACCAGTTGTTTGTAGCATATGCTGCTGGGGTACAAGGAAAAGCAATTTCCAAACAAACAATTTCCAAATGGATAGGAAATTGCATTCGTTTTTGTTACTCCTTGCATGGAAAGACTGTGCCAGCTAACATTAGACCTCATTTCACGAGAGCCACAGCCACCACCACAGCCTTCCTAAGAGGGGTGGCTCCCAAGGACATTTTAGAAGCTGCTACACGGAGCTCCATGCATACATTTGCCAAGCATTACAATTTGCCTTTATACTCCAGATCCAGAGCAGGGTTTGCTACAGCAGTCTTGCAGGGTATCTTAACTACACCATCCTTCATTTAGTACCTCCACCCCCAGTTTGGCTATGGTATTCTACCCATATGTGATGACTGCAGATGCATCCTTGAAGGACATAGTACAGTTTTGTACCTACCATAAATGTAGATGTCCGATAGGTATGCATCTGCAGTCAGGTTTACCCTCCCTCCTACCCCTCTGTGGTATTCCTAGGGTGCTTACCCCTCTTTTAGCTAGCTGGGGGAATCTATTATGGTGTATTTGTTTGTATATATATATATTTTTGCAAATGTTTGGAATTTTATTGCATTTATCCAAATTTAGCCTTCCTAGAGGGCACCTGGCATCTGGGGCAAGAAAAACTGAGGAAAATGGCGTTGGCTGATGCTTTTATACCCCAGGCGCTCTGACGTCGGGGAAAGTGCGACATCAGCCGAGGCCAGACCCAGACTTTGGAATCCGGCCGACCGAAGGGCTGCCTGAGGCAGGACAACCCATATGTGATGACTGCAGATGCATACCTATCGGACATCTACATTTATGGTAGGTACAAAACTGTACTTTCTTGGGAGTGATAAATTTGGTTGGCTGTCTGTCACCATGCTAGCAGAAGCTTGCACCGCAGTATAAAGGCCAGGACTGAGGGCATGAGATTGGTGATCCCAAGCCGATGATGGCAGACTTTATAATAGTGGGGGTAGAAGCACACTAACCCCCCCCCCCACACACACACACACACACACACACACATGGGGAGAACAGAGGTCACTCCATGGTGATACAGGAACTTGCATCAGCCAATAAGGGTGGGGATAAAGCCTCAAAGGCACAGTACACCTCTATGGCAACCTGTGAGATGGTCCCTCAAGTTAGCTCTCATGTCATTGCAGGGAATATCTTGTATGAGGGAATGAATAGGTTCAGGACCGATACGGGAAAGGCTCGATAATCAACAGACACTATATGAAAAAGTGTATGGGGGAAAAAACAATATTAGCCTGGCATGAGACACTGTTGTTTCTTCAGTAATAGTCTTCATCTATGGCGTATTGCCTGAGTGACTAGTTAGCAGCAGTCTGCAAAGATAAGAAGAGGCCCATCTTCAGTAACCTCAAGGACTGATGCGGATTCTTTCCAAGATTGCCTGGACAGCTCTTCCTTTCCATAATGCATCACTGATTTCATAATCTTCAATTTTATGCTGTTCTTCAAAGATAGTTAGAGAAAATGTGCAGGCTGCTGTGTTTTTGACACATTCTGTTAAGAATTTGGTTGATATTGTGTGTGAGTGCAACTTACTTTCTTTCTCTGTTGTTTCTATTTTCCATCACAAAAAAGCAACAGATTGTATGTAATTTTTTTGTCAAAGTCCTTCCCTTGACTTTTTACATCACAGAGCCTAGGTTCGTTCATCTTGCAAAGTCCAAACTTATGTTCGGAACGTGTAGCTGCAGGCTGTACTACCAACTGACCGCTACACGTGCATGTACATGTATTGTTTGATTTGTTTACAGGAAGCTCATTGCATTGCTCTCGTGTGTGTCAACAAAGAAACAAGAGATCTTATTTAAATCTTCAAGCGTATTTACTGTTGGAAACTGTTTGTTTCTTTTCCATAGTAAGATAAAACAGAATTTGGACTCTGTTACTGACAATTAATGTATTTATTTATGTACGATTTGATTACTGGGTAGGTGAGCCGGTCTGTTGTCCTTTTTCAGGCATAATCTGGGTACAGTTATGCACTATAATCAGTTTACAATAATTGGTATTATATGTTGAACTAACTGTAACACAGTTTAAATGCATACAGTTATACTGTCTGAACAAAAAAGGATATTTACAGTAATATAAGTCAATATACACTGTGCAGGAGATGTGCATTCCTTTCAGGTATAGGCTGCCACATTTAGCCAGTATCTTGAAAGCAGTTGCACTAGATTCATTCTGTAAAAGCTGTTTAAGAATTGTTATTTATTTATTTTTTAATTTCTTATGGTAACTGATTCAATAATATTTGGCCTTTTCTGGTTTGGGATTTTGTCCTGTGGCTAGGTTGAATCTAGGCCTGCTCAAAGTGATTGTATTTTTCTGGCTGCTCCTGACAGAGTTGTTTTGACCTCTTATCTGGAGTAATCTTTTTAGCAGTGGTCAGTACCCTTGCTTAAGAAGTTTAAATAGGAAAGCTCTCTGTAGCTATGTGGCTGTGCATGTAATTGGCAGCCAATGAACCTTTTTATGTAGGATACAGTGGAGACTGTACCTTCCAGCAGGGCAAACCTGCATTCTATTTTTAACTTTCTGTATTCAGATGTACAGTTCTTTCACAGTCAGGTGACTTCTGCTGTACATACTACTTTTAGTGTCAGAATCTGTTGATAAGAATTACTTAGGGCCTTCTGGTCTGTCACTCGTCTGGTCAGGATAAAACAGGCGAACAATTGTGGGTTCGGTTCAAGCAGCTTTGTTATATACGAACATATCAGGATTAGGGCTTAGTAACTTAAACTTATAAAAAGACTGACTACTGCACTCCTACATGTTAGCACTCTGGCTGTTCTCTGAAAATGGCACTGCTGCCAGCACATACTCATTATTTATATATGCACGTGCCTACACTTGGAAATGCTTCTTAAAGATACAACACACGCTCTGTTCTACATGGTCCAAAAATTGTATTGAAGGAGACTTCCTCAGACACTAAATAAGATGTAAACAATGCCTTCTGTTTTGCTGTAAAATCTTCTGGTCCAGAAGATGCTGTTCAGTCTTACTTGTAGACTCCAGGCTAGGTGCATATAGATCCTTTAGCTCCACCATATTACCTACTGCTAACTAGGGTGTCTAGGTGGTGTGGGACTGTTGCAAGAGCTCAGCAAAAGTGACTAAGAGCTGCTTCCTTGGTCATCTAATTTAGGATAATAATAGAGTTTAGCTTCCAAAATGGAGCTTCACTTTTGATGGTGCCAGTCAATACTGACATTGAATCTTCTGGATGTCCTTCAAGGATGCATCTGCAGTCCTAACATATGGGTTGTCCTGCCTCAGGCAGCCCTTCGGTCGGCCGGATTCCAAAGTCTGGGTCTGGCCTCGGCTGATGTCGCACTTCACCCGACGTCATAGCTGCTGTTTATTGGGTATAAAGGCATCAGCCGACGCCATTTTCCTCAGGCTTTCTTGCCGCGTGGTGCCCGAAGCAGAAGCAGTTCGCAAGTGCTGGTCGGTCAGCTCCTGTGATTCAGCTACCGAAGACTTCTAAAAGCTAAGTACCCCGTTGGGGACTCTTTCTTGCCTCAGCCGATGTCAGATAAAGTTAATAATTGTTTAACCTGTGGGAAACAAATACCTCATAAGGATTTCCACTCTTACTGCCTCCCCTGCCTAGGCCCAGACCACGACGTCTCGGCCTGTTCAGCCTGTGCTTCCTTCAACCGACGAACTCTTAGACGTTGGTCGGAGTTTGCAGAGGAGTTTTTTGGTCCCGCTTTTGCATACAAAATGCCGTCGGAGACTCCGACTACTCAATTAGCTAAAAAGCGCAAGGAAAAGGACCGACACTCGCGCCCGGTTTCGCTGAAACCACGGTTAGGCCAACCGCGAGTGTCTCGGTTTCGGCTGAAACCGAGCCCCCGGTTCTTCCTTCGGCTGAAAGCATGCCTCCGATAGTCGAGGCCTCACAGAGCATGGCTGAATCTGCTACTGAAATTACTGCTACAGAAGCAGGCACCCAGGATTTGTCAGACACTATTCCTTTAGACATATCTACCCCTGCACGTGGGGCTGCTAGATCCCCTGCTTCTATGTCTATCAAGGCTTTTGCCAGGGCTAAAGCAGCTAAATCTTCTAAGGCCTTACCTGCTAAAACTCCTTCACATAGGCCTACCTCTAGTTCCCAAATGCTCAGCCTGGCTGAGGATCTCATTTCTTTGATCAGGGGATCCCAACCTCACCCAGACAGGGCCTCTCAGCCCCCTCCAGACAAGAGGCCTAGGACTGAACCCCTGGAACCTGTCTCTACAGATTATTCCTCGGATGACTCAGACATTTCAGACCCTCACGAAGGCCCATATTCTCCTTATGAGGATTCTGATGCAGAAGACTCCATTCCTTCTGCTTCTCCTCCTGAAGAATTTTCCTTTGGGGAAACTTTGCATGCTATGAGGGAACACTTCCAATGGCAGGGCCAGGATTTTTCAGATTCAAGGAAAAGGCTTAGGACCTTTTTACACTTACCACAGCATAGGCCTTTAGCCATTCCGCCAGTACTAACAGTTGTTGATGATGCATATAATGATGCCTGTACTGCCCCTGATTCTCTTCCTCCGGCCCCTGCCAAGCCAGACAGATATTACAGGGTCCCGGACACTCATTACCATTTGTATAAGGCTCCTGTTGCAGACCCTGAAACCATTTCACAGGGCCCTAAAGGTGTGGCAGCTGCCTCTGCCAAAACCCTCTTCCCTCTGAAAGGGAATCTAGAGCATTAGAGAGATGGGGTAAAAAGGTTTATACTTCTGCTACTCTTTCGGCCAGGGCCTTGAACTGTCAATTTCACATGATTCAGTACCAGGAATTTTTGTTAGACCAGATAAACAAAAAACTGTCTTCTCCTGAACCTTTAGATTGCAAGTCCCTTCAGGATTTGGTACATAACTCTCAGCAGGTCAGTAACCATTTCTTAAAATGTGGCTATGATGCACTGGAGGCTTCCTTTAGATCAGCTATGACTGGAACAGTGATTCGAAGGCATGCCTGGCTAAAAGAACAATCCTTACCAGACCATGTTAAGTCAAAACTCCTAGATGCTCCCATGGAGAAACAAAGTTTATTTGGCTCCCCTGCACAGGAGGTTCTAAAGAAGGTGGAAGAAAAAGCAAAATCTGTCCAAACAGTCAAGGATTTCTTACAGGTCCAACCTCTGAGGTTTAGCCGAAATTGGCCTTCGAAGAATCGGTCCTTTCCAGACAACTCCAGAGCGCAGAGAAGCAGAAATAGATGCCCCAGAGGCAGAGGTCAATCTAGGGGTGCCTACAGGGGACGTCAGTGGCAACCTACCAACCAGAGAAATACTGCCACAGATTCAACTACAACCACTTCCACAGGGCAGACACAATGACTTGGCTCTAGTCCCACCTACCAGGGAACAACTGGAAGCACCCTTGGGCGGAAAGCTAGCCTTATTCTCCGACAACTGGCATTACATTACAGGAGACAAATGGACTTTACAAACAATAGACAAGGGCTACAGGTTTCACTTCCACACTCTACCAAAAAAGAGAGGAATGCCAAACCTACCACCAAGCCAAAAAACAGACGCTCTAAGACAAGTCAACAACTTACTAAGGATGAGAGCTATAGAAGAGGTACCTCCTATGGAACAAGGCCAAGGATTTTACTCCAGGCTTTTCCTTGTACCAAGAAAAGAAAATCAATGGAGACCTATTCTAGACTTGTCCGCACTGAACACATACCTCATTGTTCCAAAATTCAAAATGCTGACCCTCCAGCAGCTTCTTCCCATGCTGGGCAAGGAGTCTTGGCTGGTGACTCTAGATCTCAAGGAGGCATACCTGCACGTCCCTATACGACCAGATTGCAGAAGACACCTCAGATTTCTTGCAGGATCAGAGCATTATCAATTCTCAGCATTGCCTTTTGGCTTATCTACTGCGCCCAGAGTATTCACGAAATGCCTGGCATCAGTAATTGCTCATTGCAGGCTTCAGGGGATTCAAATTTACCCATACCTGGACGACTGTCTAATACAAGCGGACAACAAGGCAAAATTAACAAAAGATTTGGAAAATGTCATACAACTGTTGCAAGCCTTGGGATACACAGTCAACATGCAAAAGTCAAGACTAGTACCATCCCAAAGGATAACATTCTTGGGTGCAGAACTGGATACATCAACTCAGATGGCTTTTCTCACAGAAGAAAAACAAAAGCAACTACCAGCCTACTTCATGACATTAACAACACAAACTCTGCTTACTGCAAGGAAAGTCCTGCAAGCCCTGGGCTACATGGCATCATGCATAATATTGGTTCCACATGCCAGGCTGCATATGAGAAAGCTACAATGGTACCTAAGGAATGTATGGTCTCAACACAAGCACAGTCTAGAAGCCCAGATTCCAATAATTCCATGCCTGAAGCAAGAATTCCTGTGGTGGGCTCAGGCCTGTCAGTGGAACAGAGGCTTGCCTTTCCACAAACCTCATCCAAGCCAGACTATCACCACGGACGCCTCAGACCTAGGATGGGGGGCACACATGGTGGACAAGTGTATTCAAGGCCTATGGACCCAAGACCAGCTGAATCTACACATAAATCTAAAGGAGATGCTGGCAGTGAAACATGCAATCCAGGCATTCAGACCACTCCTTCAACAGGATCATCTGCTGATAAGGACCGACAATACCACAGTCATGTGGTACATCAACAAACAGGGAGGTACACATTCATATCCTCTATGCCGGATGGCAATGGATCTGTGGAATGTGGCCCTGAATCTCAACATTCAACTTCAGGCCAGATTTGTACCAGGAAAAGAAAATTCTCTAGCAGACACCTTAAGCAGAACTATCACGGATGCTCACAAATGGATGCTGCATCCAGATATCTTCAAAGCCATAACAAAGAAATGGGGACTACCAGAGATAGACCTGTTCGCCTCCCCACACAACCACCAATTGAAGAAATTCTGCACAAGAGCATACCACCCACTTGCTTGGAGGGTGGACTCCCTTTCCTTCAGCTGGAAAAACCTGACAGCATATGCATTTCCACCTCTTCCCTTGATGTACAAAGTTCTACTGAAGATCAGAGAGGATCAGCCAAGGGTAATGCTGATAGCTCCAGACTGGCCGAGGCAACATTGGTACCCGCTACTGAGAAACATGTCTCGGACACACGCATGGCCTCTACCTCTATGTCCCTTACTTCTAACACAGGACAACTACAAGATCCTACATCCAAACTTGAAAACACTGCAGCTAGCTGCTTGGAATATTGCATAAAACAAAATAACCCAGGTTTATCCCAGAGGGTTAAGGACATTATCCTGGAGGCACGCAGACCTTCCACAAGGAAGACTTATTCAGCCAAGTGGAAAAGATACCTCATTTGGAGTGCAGCAAAGGAGAAAATGTCTCATTGGCAAACATAGCACACATCCTGGAATATTTAGCAGAACTGTTCCACAATGGCCTGTCTTACTCCTCCATTAAGATTCATGCATCAGCAATTTCAGCAGAATACAACATGGATCCTCCTGTCTTCTCTCATCCTCTACTCAGGCAGTTCTTGAGAGGAATCAAAAATGTAAAACCTCCAAGGAAACCACCTTTACCTACGTGGGATCTCAACTTTGTGCTGGAAAAGTTAACACTTCCTCCTTTTGAACCAGCAGCAACAGCAGAATTACAGTTCTTGTCTTGGAAAACTGCTTTCCTGCTAGCAATCACTACAGCAAGAAGGGTATCTGAGTTACAGGCATTAATGGCAGTACAACCCTTCCTTATCTTCCATCAGGACAGAGTCTCTCTGAGAACTAACCCTACCTTTAATGCCAAAAGTGGTCTCCAGAGTATCATTGAACCAAGCGATTCATTTACCTACATTCTTCCCCAACCCACAGAACAGGGGGGAAAGACTGCTACATACCTTGGATGTGCACAGACAATTACGCTACTATCTGGACAGAACTAAGACCAGCAGAAAACTGACCAGCTTCTGGTAGCATATGCAACAGGAATGCAAGGAAAAGCAATTTCAAAACAGACAATCTCAAAATGGATAGGAAATTGCATTCGATTTTGCTACTGTTTTCATGGAAAGACAACTCCTGAAAATATCAGACCTCATTCCACAAGAGCTACAGCCACCACTACAGCTTTCCTACGAGGAGTGGCTACCAAAGACATTTTAGAAGCTGCTACTTGGAGCTCCGTGCATACATTTGCCAAGCATTATAATCTTCCCTTATATTCTAGATCCCGAGCAGGTTTTGCAACTGCTGTTTTGCAAGGGATCTTAACTACACCATCTTTATCTTAGTGCCTCCTCCCCAGTTTGGCTATGGTATTCTACCCATATGTTAGGACTGCAGATGCATCCTTGAAGGACATAGTACAGTTTTGTACCTACCATAAATGTAGATGTCCGATAGGTATGCATCTGCAGTCAGGATTACCCACCCTCCTTCCCCTCTGTGGTATTCCTAGGGTATTTACCCTCTTTTAGCTAGCTGGGGGAATCTATTATGGTGTATTTGTTTGTATATATGTATATATATATATATATATATATATATATATATATATATATATATATATATATTCTTATATTGTTTGCTCTCTACTGTTTGGAATTATTTGCATTTATCCAAATTTAGCCTTCCTAGAGGGCACCTGGCATCTGGGGCAAGAAACACTGAGGAAAATGGCGTCGGCTGATGCCTTTATACCCAATAAACAGCAGCTATGACGTCGGGTGAAGTGCGACATCAGCCGAGGCCAGACCCAGACTTTGGAATCCGGCCGACCGAAGGGCTGCCTGAGGCAGGACAACCCATATGTTAGGACTGCAGATGCATACCTATCGGACATCTACATTTATGGTAGGTACAAAACTGTACTTTCTCACTAACCTGATACCATTCTTTCAGGTGTTGGTCTTAATAATACCAGTCATGACCTTGCAGGCTCTCATTCTCATTGTCAGATCTTTAGGTGATGATAAGGGAGGAGCATCCTAAAAACATAGAATGTGTAATGAAATGGTCGAATGACGATGGACTTAGACTTAAAGAAATGTGAATTTTCCAAAAATAGCATTGTTATTCTGTTCTCAATAAAGTAACAGGAATTAACTGCACAAGTAAAAGAGAGAGAACTAGTAAAGTCTTTTGTGTCCTGTGGTTCACCTAGTGGCACATGTTTAGTCCTTCCTGGAACTTAAAAAAGTTATTGCTAATAGTTCCTCACAGACTCAGAAGTAGCACTTAAAACTGCTTTCTCAAGAATTACAAAGTGTGGAAGTTAAGTAAATGTTATGAAACCTCTTTCTGCAAAAGAATAGATGACTTCAGCAAAAATACTGAGCCCTTTTGATGCTGTACTGCTGGCAAAGTTTAAATGTGATATTTCACAATGTAGACTAGGAATTTTGCTTTGTTACACCATGTGCAATGGTACAGAAAAGCCTGGATATTTTGATTCATGATCCCTGATGTAATATGAATGCAGCATTTCTCAGAGAAGGAAGTCTGTCTCTGCTGTGAGATATAAAGAAATTCAGTGGATTTTTATGTGGTTGTTTATTTGTTCTGATTTGTCAAGGGTATGTCCTGTCTACTAAACCTTGGCAGTTTCTTTATAAAAGTTATTGAAGCAAAGGGCAAAATAGTGCACACTGCATATCTAAACCTTGCAAAGGCATTCAGCACCATCCCTCACTCAGGTATCGTAGATAAACTGTCCCAGCTAAATGTCAGTCCCTATGTATGTAACTCTTAGCTTTCAAACTGACTCGCTGATAGAACTCAGGAGGTGCGAGTGGATAGCTTTACCTCCTCCAAAAGACCTGTCACTAGTAGGTAGCCCAGGGTTCAGTCCTTGGGTCATTCCTTTTTGGCATTTACTTCTCTGAGGTCAAAGCTAATTTTTTTAAACACCTTTGTTGAAGTAGCACTTTTTGACATAGGCAAACTTCCTTTTATGTAAAAGTAATCAAACCATATTAACAAGTGCACATTTACCAACATTATAATATATACAACAACATATGTGATGTATAATCTAAGCAACATGCCATAAAATGTTGAATATATACAACAACATATGTGATGTATAATCTAAGCAACATGCCATAAAATGTTGAATTCCTGTCTTCTCTTAAACCTCATTCCTCCTCCAAAACATCTTTATGCATGTATTGTTCCCACAATTTCCATTTTTATGTAATTTATTTATTTAGCATTTGTTTACTGGGAAAGTTCGACTTGGAACGAGACCAGTTTTCAGCGGAGGCCCAGAGAGAAACACCCCAGATGCATGTCTTTGTAAAGGTGGAGGAAACCCACATGAATGAAGGAGGACATGCAGACTCCACACAAAAGGCACTCCAGCCAAGAATCAAACTGGAGAACCTTTTGCTGTGAGGCAACAACGCTACAGCTGCACCGTCCAAATTTACTCCTGCAAAGTTCCCACTTCCTGTTCCTTTATCTCTGTTATAATATTCAGTACTTCAAAATATAGTCAGTGTAGATTTTGATTTCCATTTTGTAGTAATTGCTTTTTTTGGCAGCCACCAGAATTAAACTTAACAAGACCTTACTGGGTCTAGGCAATTCAGATCCCGTATTCCAGCTCAGAAAAAAATCCCTTCCTTAGTTACATTAATTTGCTCATCCAGCATTCCTCAGAGTACTCTGCAGGGAATTTTTAAAGTCTGCCAACTCATTACACTGTCCAAACATATGATCTGATGTTGTTAATATTCATTTATACTTGACAAATGGGACACGGTTCTGAGTATTGAAACTGGCTTGGCTGTTATAACAGCTTGCAAAAACCAAACACTCTGAAGCTAAGTCCCTACCCAAAATGCCCTTCTCTAAATTACTTCATATCTCATTTGCCGCTCCCCTCTTAAGCACTCGTCAGCCGAATTCTCTTGAACTAAGCATATTTTCATTCTTTTCTGGTGTTAATATTTCAAATTTCTAAGCTTACCCAGTTAATTACACTATTATCTTACCCTTTTGCTAACTTTTTTGTCACCAGAGTGCTCTTGACTACCATTGTTGGTAGTTCTTTCTGCTAAATTTTAATCTCTCTTTATCGAGCGAGTATACTGTTCCTTTCCTTTTTACCTTGTGGTGTCTGTTCTGCCATCACTTGTGCTCTATCTCTTTGCCCTTGCCTCTGGTAGTCTTGGCTTTCCGTTGTTGGTAGCCTTTCTTTTCTTCTACCTTTCTTCCTTCTGTGTGCAAGGTTTCTAGTGTGTGTGTGTGTGTTTCTGCCATTGACTTCTTTTTTATCAATCAACATGGCAAACAAAACTAAAGGTACAAATGGTTTTAAACAGTGTTCTGGTTGTGGAAGAAAAGCACCTAATTCCAATGGGCATTCTTCTTGTGTGTATTGTTTGGGCCCAGCGCATTTACAGCAAAATTGTGATATATGTCAAGGGTTTAGTAACCGGGCCCTCATAGAGAGGAAAAAATAAACTGATATTGAAAAGTCTGATTAAATCTTCCTTTGATGAGGCTTTGTGTGGTCAACATAGGACATCAAAATCAGATGTGTCTTCACCTTCATTTTCCTCTTCATCTTCTTCCAAAACTGAACATTGTAAGGAGAAGAGTCTCCCAGTGCCGGCGTCCCTTTGGCGGTGGCACATAAGAGAGCTAAAAGCTTGGCTCCCACCTTTTATACACAACCAGCCACCCAAAAATCTATGGAACTGTCCTCTGTGGTTCTGATAACTTCTCCACTTCAAATTTTGGTGCTGTCTGCCTCTGTGCTGACTACTCCTGTGACCTCTCCTTCCTTGGTTCGCCTACAGTATTGTTGGAGCTGGTTCCTTCCACGGCGCTGACAGCATCATTGGAACCACAATTATTCTCAGTTCCTAGAACCAGGTATTCAACCTCAATAGATCCCTTTGTGGGGCAACTTCCGAGCCCTTTTTTAGAGAGGCCAGAATCCTCTTCAGTCCTTTCTGTTTATTCCTACAGGAGTTTGACAGAAGTAGACATCGTGAGATTGGTGGATCAGCTCCTCGTGGTGAGGGGTTCTCATCTTCTTCCCAGGTTTCATTCTCATCTGGAGGTGGGACCTTTCCTCCAAGGACTCCGCCAGATGTTCCTCCTCTAACCTCCACTAGAGACCATGACTTCGATTTCCAGGGTTCCGACTGTTCTGGTGCCGATAGCTCTTATGCCTTCAGCCCCAGTGTCTGCCCTGAGTTCCTTCGTTCTTTCAGACTTTCAGGGTCATAGCTCCACTACCTCATTCATGAGCTCTTCTTTGGCTCTGACCCTGATGGTGGTTTCCTCGGAGTGGGATGGGACCATGGTTCCGAGGTTGTGCTTCCCGGTTACAGGCTCCCATCCTTCTTCAGGGTGGCCTGCTTTTCAGGTTATGGAGAGGGCCTTGGCCTCTGCAGGGTCTCAGCCGGTCCCTTCCCCAGTGGAGCATCTTCGCGGGATTCCCTCCATTCCAGAGCTTTAACCAACCTCTATGCCTGGACAGCGAGCATCAAAGCTGTAGGATACCCTTGTACAGGGCCTTACCTCTTCCGAGTCCTCCACAGAATTTCCCATTGAGGAGGTACCCTGGACGAGGACATGTAAAAGGAAACATCTAGATTCCCCAGAGGAATCTGTCACAGAGGACACCAGTTTCGATGATGGGGATGGTTCCCCCCAGTCACCGCCAGAAGATGTCTCCTTTGAGGACATCCTTGAAATATTGAAGCAGAGGAGTGGCTGGAAGCCCCAAGATGCATCCTCAGAGGAGTCTGTGTACCTGCAAGCTTTCTGCGCTCACCCATCTACCTCTTGTGTGACCCCACCTGCTGAAGATCTTATTAAGTTGATCACACAGCAGGCATGGAAGGCCTTTGATTCCACAGAGCCATAACCCAGGAGACCAGCTAAAATCCTTTCGGCTCCAGAGAACCATTAACATTGCGACAAAGGTTTAGCAGTAGATGTCATGGAAGGAACTAGCAGAATAGAGTTCCACTGCTAATCTCCCTAACCAAGAATCCAGGGCAGTGGACAGGTTTGGGAAGCGGGTTTATGCTTTTCTTAGACCTTTGCCTTAGGGTCATTGAATTTCATGGTACACTTCACCAGTCTTCAAAGGATCTGATCAAGGAGCTCTCAGATACCCTTGCAGGAGCTGTGTCTGATGAGGTACAGTATAAAGTAGCCTTTCAGCTTGCCATCCTGGAATCTGTCTGTAACTCATCCATGAGACTTATAGCACATAAAGCCGAAGGGACGACAGGGGCAGCGGGTTCCAGTGTAGCCAGAGAGGAGGCATGTCTGGATGTGCTTGTGTGAATTTGTGGAGCCATTTAAGTCTTCATTCTTCAATGCCCCATTTGACAGATGTTCCCATTTTGGTCCCAAATTCAAAGATACATTGGCCAGGTTTGAGAAGGATGGAAAAACCCTTTCTGCTGTGGGTGTACATTTTTCCGCTCCCCAGCAGTCCTATTCCATGAACCAGAGAAGCAGGAAAATGTGGTTCAAGAAAACCCAAGGGTCTTTCCAGGACACACACATGGTACTGACTCCCATAGGGGCAGAGGGGGGAGCTGTAATGGAAGACTCCGACCTCGTGGCAGAGGTGTTCCACAAAATCAGAGTTCCAGAGAATCTTTCTCAGGGAATCCCTACCACCGCTACTGAAGGGAGGCCCAATTGCTTGCCTCTGGAGGCAGTCAGGGGAAGACTGTCCTTGGACCCAGTAGGCTGGTGAGAAATAACTACAGATATTTGGGTGCTAAGGATCATTGCCCCAGAGGATAGTATATTCCCTTTGATGTTCTTCGTGTTTCACTGTTGCAGTCATTACACTTGGGTTATCCTGCCAAGTATAGCCCTCAGTCGGCCCGAATACCAAAGGCTTAGTATTTCTGCGTCAGTTGCTGTCACTTCAGGACTGAAGTCAGGTCGTCAGTGGTATAAAAACAGGCAGCATCAGTCTTTCTTGCCGAGGAGCCCGAAGCAGAAGCACTTTGCACGAGTGCCGGTCGGCCGCTATCTGAGATGTTCTTCATCTCACATTGCTGCAGTCCTTACACTTGGGTAGTCCGCTGTCCTCGGTCGGCCCGAATATCAAAGTATAAGGCTGACGTCGGTCAAGGCGCATTTGACTGACATCAGGACGTCAGGGTACAAATGCGCATGACCGACGTCATATCCTCAGTCTTTTTTGCCGCATGGTCCGATGCAGAAGCAGCATTGCAAGTGCCGGTTGGCGTTCTGAGATTTTTCGATTTCGAAGTTTCAGACCGAGTTCAAAGTTGGCTAAGTACCCGTTAGAATATTTTAGTTTTTCTTGCCTCAGTGATTTACCGGATGTCAGAAAAGTCAATAATTGCATTTCTTGTGGGAAACAGATACCGCATAGAGATTATCATACTTTGTGTATTCCTTGCTTAGGGCCTGAGCACGACGTTGTTGGCTGTCGCTCTTGTGCTAGATTTAATAAACGCACTATAAAGAGGAGGTTGGATTGTGCAAGGTTAGTCTTTGGGAAGCGGTGCAATTACAAAATGCCGTCGGATGCTCCGTCCGCTTCTTCAAGAAGCGCAAGGACAAAGCAGTTAAGTTTAGGCTGGAAGAACCGCCTGTACCGGACGCCGGTTCTTTAGAGGTGTCGGTGGAGCGGTGGCTCCACCGGAGGTTTCTTTGTGTTCCCAGGGTGAGACTTTAGTATTGCAAGATGTGGCCTCTCAGGAGGCAAGTCAAGCTGAGGGGGCTTCTCAGGTTACTATTCTCCCCTCCCTTCCTAGGGTGGCTAGGCCCTCTCCTTCTGTTTCTAAGGCTTCTCCCAGGGGCAGGCCAGGTTTAGCTTCAGTTGGTGTTACCCCTAGCTCTTCAGGTACTGTGCCCAAGAAGCATATGCTTAAAATGGCAGAAGATTTGATTACTTTGATTAGGGGTTCTATGCCCCCTCCTGATAAAAGGCCTAGGGTGGAGCCTGAGCTGGGGAGTTTTGAGCAGGCTTCAGATGTGTCAGAGTCTTCAGCTGAAGACTTGCAGGAGTACTCTCCTTATTCTGATTCTGATGTGGATGATGCTGCTCCTTCTGCTTCTCCTCCTGAGGATTTTTCTTTTTCAGAAACTCTTCATTCCATGAGGGAGCATTTTAAGTGGGAAGGTCAGGACTTCTCTGATTCCAGGAAAAGGCTTAGGGAATTTTTGTTTTTACCCCAGCATAGGCCTTTGGCTATACCTCCTGTTTTGGATGTAGTGGAAGATGTTTTTACAGAGGCTTCTCTTAATCCTGATTCTTTGCCTCCTGCTCCTGTTAAGCCGGATAGGTATTACAGGGTGCCTGAAGCTCATAAGTATCTTTTTAAGAGTCCTAGGGCAGACCCAGAAACTGTTAGCCAGGGCCTAAAGGTGTTAAGGCTTCTGTTGTTAAGAATCCGGTTCCTGCAGACAAAGAGGCTAGGGCCTTGGATAGATGGGGAAAGAAAGTTTATACTTCCTCCACTCTTGCTATGAGGGCTTTGAATTGCCAGTTTCACATGTTGAAATACCAAAACTATCTCCTTTCACAATTAAAGTCTAAGGTGGATGCTCTGGCAGTAGGTATTGATTGTAAAGAGTTGCAAGATTTAGTACATGTTTCTGAACAGGTGGGTAAGCATTCTTTGCAATGTGGTTTTGATGCTGTACAGGCCTCGTCTAGGGTGGCTGCCACTGGGTCAGTTCTTCGCAGGCACGCCTGGCTTAGGGATCAAAATTTGTCTGAACATGTTAAAACAAGGATTTTAGATGCTCCTTTACAATCTGACATGTTGTTTGGTCCTCCTGTTGAGGCAGTTTTAAAGAAAATGGAAGACAAAGTTAAGTCTATGCAGACTGTTAAAGATTTTTTGCAGGTTCAGCCTCCAAAGTTTAGCAGAAATTGGCCTGCTAAAGGGTGGACGTATCCTTCTTATGATTCCCAGTCTAGGGGTAGATCTAGACGTGGTAGGGGCAGAGCTCAGGGCTCTTTCAGGCCTAGAACAGGGAGTTCCCCTGCACAGTCTTCGGGTGAGGGCAGGGGTCAGTCCTTTCGTAAACAGACCCAATGACCTACCTTTTCAGCTGCCAGAGCCTTCTCGTCTGGCAGCACCTTTGGGAGGAAGGTTGGCACTTTTCAAAGAAAATTGGAGTTTAATTACCCAAGACAAACGGGTATTGGATATCATACATCAAGGCTACAGGTTTTACTTCCATACCTTGCCTCCTTTCAGGGGCATGCCAGACGTTCCTCCTCAACAAAGAATAGAGGCTCACAAGCAAATTTCTCTGTTACTTCAACTAGGGGCCATACAGCCGGTCCCTATGCCAGAAGTGGGCCTAGGATTTTATTCTCGCCTGTTCCTAGTACCAAAGAAGGGGAACACGTGGAGACCAATTTTGGATCTATCTATCCTCAACACTTATCTGGACATTCCCAAGTTCAAAATGTTAACGTTACAACAGCTTTTACCTCTGCTGGGCAAGGATCATTGGATGGTAACTTTGGATCTCAAGGAGGCTTACCTTCATGTTCCTATCAGACTAAGTTGCAGGAAGTATCTGCGTTGTCCAGCTGGGACTTTTCACTATCAGTTCTCTGCATTGCCCTTTGGCTTATCTACTGCGCCCAGAGTGTTCACAAAAGTTCTGGCTCCAGTGATAGCTTTCTTCAGGCTGAAAGGAATACAGATCTATCCTTATTTGGACGACTGCCTGATTCTGGCTCAAGGAAGAGAAGAGCTTCTTCATCATTTGGAATATGTGATAGCAGTGCTAAGATGCCTAGGGTATTCTGTGAACGAAATAAAGTCCAGTCTAGTACCCTCTCAAGACATGTGCTTTCTGGGTGTGAGACTGAATACAGCATCCCAGATGGCCTTTTTAACCCCGGACAAACAAAAGAGTCTATCCCTTTACTTCCATCAGCTATCTCATCAGTCCGGGCTGACTGCAAGGACAGTCCTTCAAGCCTTAGGGTTCATGGCATCTTGTATTCTGGTGCTTCCCAATGCCAAACTGCATATGAGGAAGCTACAATGGTATCTCGAAAATGTATGGACACAGCACTGCCAGGATCTAGACACTGTCATTCAAATAATACCTTGCATTCAAAAGGAATTTTTGTGGTGGGCTCAGGAATGTCACCTAAACAAGGGACTCTCTGTGACCCGGCCAGAGGCGAGTCAGATTTTTAACGACAGATGCCTCAGACATAGCTTGGGGAGCTCATCTAAATGGAAAGTGGATACAAGACAAGTGGCCTGCCAGACTACAACATCTACATATCAATCTAAAGGAGATGTTAGCAGTCCAGTTTGCATTAATAGCTTTCAAGGATTTACTTCTTCCAGGGCAGGTGTTGATTCTAACAGACAACACAACTGTCATGTGGTACATCAACAAGCAAGGGGAACGATTCTTATCCTCTATGCAGGCAAGCAATGATTTTGTGGGAGACTGCTCTCAGTTTACAACTCAATCTTCAGGCAAGGTTTCTGCCAGGAGCACAGAACTCCTTAGCAGATGTGTTGAGCAGACGACTTATGGATCCCCACAAGTGGAAATTGGATCCTCATGTGTTTCAGAAATTGACAGTGTCATGGGGAACTCCAGACATAGATCTGTTCGCTTCTCCACTAAACCATCAGCTGCCAAAGTTTTGCACAAAAAGGTTTCATCCCACAGCTTGGAAAGTGGATGCTCTTTCTTTCAATTGGAGCAATCTTCATGTGTATGCCTTTCCACCTCTGCCTCTCCTCCCAAAGGTACTTCTAAAGGTCAGACAGGACAAGCCAAGGATGATTTTAATAGCTCCAGATTGGCCTCGACGGCACTGGTACCCATTACTGAGAAGTCTGCACGAAGCCTCCATGGCCTTTGCCTTCGATTCCACACCTGTTGTCACAGGAGGACAGCCATTTGCTCAATGTCAAACTTCACTCTCTTCACCTAACAGCCTGGCATATTCTGTTTTGAACCATAGAGGGTCTCAACTTCCGCAACAAGTTTTGAATGTGATTTTGGAAGCTAGAAGGCCTAGTACAAGGAAAGTGTACGCAGATAAATGGAAGAGATTTTATTTTGGAGTGCAGCAAAAGATTTTGATGTTTCTGAGCCTAATTTGAGTGTGGCTCTTCAATATCTTACTGAGTTACTGGACAAAGGTTTGTCTTTCTCTTCTATTAAGGTTCATGCTGCAGCAATTTCCGCTCACTATGATCGTGACCCACCATTGTTTTCTCATCCTTTCTTCAAGCAATTACTTAGAGGGGCAAAGAATTTAAGACCCGCACGAAGAGCTCCTACTCCTGCTTGGGATCTCAATTTTGTGTTGGAGAAACTCACTCTACAACCTTTTGAGCCTGCAGGTACTTCTGAGTTGAAATATTTGTCATGGAAGACTGCTTTTTTGTTGGCAATTACCTCTGCAAGAAGGGTTTCTGAATTGCAGGCCCTTATGGCGGTTGAGCCTTTCTTGATTTTCCATAAGGATAGGGTATCATTACGTACTAATCCTTCCTTTATGCCTAAGGTGGTTTCTAGTGTGGCTTTAAACCAAACTATTCATTTGCCTACTTTTTATGCAAATCCCCAAAATAAAGGGGAAAAGATTTTGCACACTTTAGATGTACACAGGCAGTTGCGATATTATTTGGACAGAACTAAAGGGTTCAGGCAGTCTCAGCAGTTGTTTGTTTCTTTTGCTTTGAGTTCTCAGGGCAAGCCTGTGTCAAAACAAACTATTTCTAAGTGGATTGGGTTTTGCATTGCTTTCTGTTATTCCCATCATGGCAAGGAGATTCCAGCTGGGATTAGGCCTCATTCCACTAGGGCTACTGCCACTTCAACAGCTTTTTGAGGGGAGTGGCAACCAAGGATATTTTGGAGGCAGCTACTTGGAGTTCAGTGCATACTTTCTCTAGGCATTATCACCTGCCACTTTACTCTAAATCCAGGGCTGGTTTTGCCACTGCTGTTTTGCAGGGCATCTTGGCAGCTCCTGCTTCCTTGTAGTTAGCCATCCTCCCTTACCTCTGCTTTGGGATTCTACCCAAGTGTAAGGACTGCAGCAATGTGAGATGAAGAACATAGTACAGTTTTGTACCTACCATAAATGTAGATGTTCAAGATCCACATTGCTGCAGTCCAATTACCCTCCCTCCTTCCCCTCTGTAGTTAGAGGTGGTTGTGTGGGTTGGGTTGTACATATTGTGTATTTTGTATATATTGTACATATAGTTAGTGCAAGGGTGGTGGGTTGGTTGTTTGCTGTCTTTGGGTTTGGGCTTTATTTTAGGGTCTTCTGACATCTGGGGCAAGAAAAGACTGAGGATATGACGTCGGTCATGCGCATTTGTACCCTGACGTCCTGATGTCAGTCAAATGCGCCTTGACCGACGTCAGCCTTATACTTTGATATTCGGGCCGACCGAGGACAGCGGACTACCCAAGTGTAAGGACTGCAGCAATGTGGATCTTCGAACATCTACATTTATGGTAGGTACAAAACTGTACTTTTTTGTGTCCAAAATTGAAGTTGAGAGTCCTCTAAAGCTAAGTACCCTGTTGGGGATCCTTTTTTCTTGCTCTAACTGATGTCAGAAAAAGTTAACAATTGTCTCGCCTGTGAAAAGCAAATACCACACTTTGATTTCCATTCTTACTGTATCACCTGTTTAGGCCCGGACCATGACGTCCCTCGCTGCTGGTTTTGTGCTTTGTTCAACGCTCGAACTATTCGTTGTCGGGCCCTTATTATAGCTAAATACTTTCACTCTCGATTTCCGTATTCCGAAATGGCTTCGGTAAGCCATCTGACTACGGATCTTCCAAAAAAACGTAAGGATAAAGACAGAGACAGACCGTACAGGTCCAAAACTGCCACCAACGCTTCTGTTAAGCTAGTTGCCAGTTCGCTGGTACTCAGTGAGGCGCTTTCGCAGCCCCTCATGCCCGCTTCGATGGATTCACAGGCCACTTCCGAGTTCCGTTCGGAGACCGGTATGCCGCGAGACTCTTTGACTATGGAACCTGCGGATGTTTCTACCTTGGATAGGTCCGGAGCCGCTGTGAGGAAGTTCTTCACACTACCGATATTCAACACAAACCGACGACTTCTTTCACTTCTTCAGTTCTTTCTAAAATTACAGAGTTTCTAAGGCCCAGAGTACGAGCTACGCCTAAAAAAACGACGACCCAAACTCAAGTGCCTGCCTCCTTGCCACAATCCATCTTCAACGATCGATGGGTCCTCAACATAGTATCCCAGGGGTACAAATTTTATTTCCACATGCTACCAACCCCAAAAGGTTTCCCAGATCTTCCTCCAAACCAGTGGGCAGAGCACAAAACCAAGTTCAGTCCCTGCTCTTCATAAGGGCAATTAGCCTGTTCCTGCAGAACAGATAGGCCAAGGTTTTTATTCCAGACTTTTCCTGGTACCCAGAAAAGAGGGCACCTGACACCCAATCTTAGATCCATCCATTCTAAACACCTTCCTGATGGTACCAAAATTCAAAATGCTCACCTTACAGCAGCTTCTCCCCATGCTGTCCAAAGATGCCTGGTTAGCCACCCTAAACCTAAAGGAGGCCTATATGCATATCCCAATCAGGGACTCCTGCAGGAAATATCTACGTTTCAGGGCAGGATCTATGCATTATCAGTTCTCTGCACTTCCCTTTGGCATATCCACTGCTCCCAGAGTTTTCACAAAATGCCTGACTCTAGCCATTGCCTTTTGCAGACAAAGAAATATTCAAATTTATCCCTACTTGGACGACTGCCTGATTTAGGCAGAAAGTCAGGAAAAGCTTTTGCAGCACCTGACATTTGTAAAGAACCTTCTAACCTCACTGGGGTACACGATCAATGAAAATAAATCCAAACTAGTCCCCAGTCAAAAAATTTTATTCCTGGGAGCAAGCTTGGACACAGCATCCCAGATGGAATTCCTTACTCTAGAAAAACAAGCTTATCTGACAGGCTACTTCTCTAAAAATGGCCACCAGAACCCAGTTATCCACAAGGAAAATCCTGCAAGCTCTAGGGTTCATGGCCTCCTGCAGTCTACTAATGCCATATGCCAGATGCATATGAGGAAATTTCAGTGGTACTTAAAAAAGTCTTTGGTGCCAACATTCTCAGGACCTGGAAACTATCATAGCTATGATACCTTGTCTAAGGAAAGAGTTCCTTTGGTGGGCAGCAACATGCAACCACAACAAGGGGCTTCCCTTTACACAACCCCATGCCACCCAGACCCTAACCACAGACGCATCAGACTATGTCTGGGGTGCACATCTGGGCAGCAGTTGCATTCAGGGTCACTGGAGCCTAAATCAAATTCATCTGCACATCAACCAGAAATATATCCTAGATTTTTATCATGCTCTAACAGCTTTCAGATCCCTACTCTCTCCAGAGCCCCTTCTAATCAAAATCGACAACACCACAGTGATGTGGTACATCAAGAAGCGGGGGGGGGGGGCCCACTCTTACCTACTCTGCAGGCTAGCCATGACCCTTTGGAACATGGCCTCAGCCATGTGTATTCACCTGCAAGCCCAATTCCTGCCAGGCAACCAAAACTCTCTGGCAGACAACTTAAAGCAGAAATCTCCTAGACCCACACGAGTGGCAATTAAGCCACAACGCCTTCAGCCTTGTGACCCAGAAATGGGGTACCCTGAAGGTGGACCTATTTACCTCCCCCTACAACCACCAGCTCAGCAAATCCTGCATGAGGGAACCTCACAGCAAGACCTGGAAAGTGAATGCCCTGTCCTTCCAACTAGAAAACCTCTCAATCTATGCATTCCTCCCCTTCCTCTTCTTACCAGAGTACTACTCAAAATAAGGGAAAAGAGACCAAGGGCAGTACTGATTGCCCCAGACTGGACATGCCAGCACTGGTACCCACTACTGCGCAGTCTGTCTCTGTTGCCTCCTTGGTACTTCCCCCAGATTCTAACTCTCCTGACTCAGCAGGAGGTTGAGTTCTTGCATCGACAATTGCACTCCCTGAACCTGGCAGCCTGACTTATTCCTTGACTTCTCCTCCAGTGGCCAGCCTAAGCAAGCTGGTCCTGGATGTTATACGTGAAGCCAGATGACCCAGTACTAGAAAATCCTATGCTGACAAGTGGAAAAGGTATTGTTCCTGGATCCAGACTAAAGGAGCTGACCCAGCACAGCCATCCTTACCGCTTATCCTGGATTACCTAGTAGACCTACTCCACAGGGACTTTTCTTTCTCTTCCATTAAAATCCATGCCTCTGCCATCTCTGCACATTACAGCACTGAGCCACCTCTTTTATCACACCCTCTCATCAAGCAGTTCCTGAGAGGGGCTAACAACTTAAGGCCACCAAGAATAGCCCCTACCCCTGCTTGGGACCTTAACTTTGTGTTGGAAAAGCCCCCCCCCCCAGAACCTGCAGCTTCAGCTGTTGCCTATCATTTCTGCTAGAAGAGTGTCTGAGCTACAAGCACTTATGGCTATGGAACCCTTCATCATTTTCCATGCTGACAGGGTCTTCCTCAGTACTAACCCAACTTTCATGCCCAAAGTGGTGTCCACTGTGGCTCTCAACCAGTCTATTCATTTGCCCACCTTTTTCCCTAAACCTCAAAATAAGGGGGAAAGGATCCTGCACTCTTTAGATGTATAAAGACAGCTCAGATTCTACGTTGATAGGACTAAGCCCTTTAGGCAGGGGTGGCTTGTGCTATAGGACTGCAGCCCCCCCAGCTGTGGAAAGGCAAAAATTTTTTTTAAAAAAATTGCGAAAAAAGGGAACAAAAAATAAATATTTCTCGAGTCTCGGAACTCCACGCATGCATGATTGCACAGATTAGAAACTCCAGACTGCTTTGTCAGCAGTCCAGATAGGAGGAAAGACCATCTCTGCCCTGCAGCCCAGAAGTCTATGCAGTGACGACCGCACAGAACGGAAGAAGTCCGGACTGCAACATCCATAGGCTGGAGCCTGCTCTTGTGGGGAAGCCTTCCCCAGGAAGACATTTAGCTGTGTTACAGGAACTAGCTTCTGCTGCAGATGGACTCGTTTCAGGTAGGACAACTCAGATTCTACCTGAATAGGACTAAGCCCTTTAGGAAATCTGATCAGTTACTAGTCAGCTTTCCACCAGGGGCATAGGGCAAGGCCATATCAAAACAAACCATCTCCAAATGGATAGCGCACTGTGTCCATTTCTGTTACAAACACCATGGAAAACCACCCCCACAGGGGGTCAGAACACATTCCACTAGGGCAACTTCAACCTCTACAGCCTTTCTCAGAGGAGTCCCTACCAGGGACATTCTGGAAGCTGCAACATGGAGTTCTGTTCATACCTTCTCCAAGCATTACCCCCTGTCTATCTTTTCCAAATCCAGGGCGGGCTTTGCAACTGCAGTCCTGCAGGGCATACTAGCCAGCCCCAACTCTTCTTGACTGCCTCCACCCATTCTTCAGCTTTGGGAATCAACCCAAGTGTGATGACTGCAACAGTGAAACATGAAGAACATAGTACAGTTGTGTGCAGTTACCATAAATGTAGATGTTCAAGTGTATTCACTGTTGCAGTCCTGGTTTCCCACCCTCCAGCCCCCTTGTCTCTTTCTTCCTCACTCCTTACAGGGCTATTGGTATTTACTTTTTACTGGTGGTGTTATTCCACCATAGCTTAGCTCCCTATTTGTGGGCTCCTGACATTTGGGGCAAGAAAAACTGATGTAATGGCATTGGCTGCCTGTTTTTTTTTACCACTGATGACCTGACGTCATTCCTAAAGCGACAGCAACTGACACAGAAATACTAACCCTCTGGTATTCGGGCCGACTGAGGGCTACCCCTGTTAGGACAACCCAAGTGTGATGACTGCAATAATGAATAAACTCGAACATCTACATTTATGGTAAGTGTACACAACTGTACTTTCTCATCCCGAAGACAAGGAAGAGAAAGCTCCCCAATGTTCCAACCAATCAGAGGGATCAGGCAGCTCAGGAAATTCAAAAGCTGCTAGAAAAAAAGAGTCATCCAAGAAGTCCCACCAGACCAAATAGGATCCAGATTCTGCTCAAGATTCTTTTTAGTGCCAAAAAAGACGGGACTGGAGACCAATTTTGGATGTCAACGTTTTGAACAAGTTTGTTTGGCAGACAAAATTCCGGATGGTCACAGTTCAGTCTGTTCTCCCCTTTTTGGGGAAAGATGATCAATGTGCTCTTTAGACCTGTAGGATGCCTGTTACCACATAAAAATGGACAAGTGCTCAGGAGGTTCCTCTGCTTCTGGTTGGGAGTCAGTCATTGTCAGTTCAGAGCCATACCCTTCGGTCTCACCACAGTCCCCCGGGTGTTCACCAAGTGTATGGCAGCAGTAGCAGCTCACATGAGACTACACGAATTCCGAGTGTTTTCGTATTTGGACAACTAGCTGCTTACCACTCCCACCAGGCATCTACTCAAGCAGACAAGAGATTTCACCCTACACACTTTTTCTCATATGGGTATAACAGTAAATCTTGCCAAATCTCAACTAAATTGGACACAACAATTGGAATGCATAGGAGCCTGCTTCAGCACAACCTCTTGCATAGTTTCCTTCCTCTACACAGACTATAGAGAATAAAATCTCAGGTGGACATTATTCTTTCCAATGACAATGTTCCTGCTCTTTTAGCTCTACAAGCTCCAGGACCCATGGCAGCAACCATCCCTTTGGTTCCGCTAGCAAAATTTCTCATGAGAATTTTACAGTGGCTTCTCGCCTCCCAATGGCCCATCCTCATTCGTCCCCTGACTCATCTCATCTGAATTACCAATCATGGCAAGAAGGACTTATCTTGGTGAATGGCACCCGAGAAAATTCCTTTGGGCTGACCATTTGTTTTACTCCAACTCAAGGCCATAATACAATGGACACCTCCCATATTGGGTGGGTGGGGGCATTATCAGGGAAGAACAGTCCAAGGCACTTTGTCCTCAACAGAGGCCAATCTGCACATCACTGTTCAGGAACTGAGGGCAGTGTTCTGTTTCAAGCTGCCCTCCCTTTAGGAACAATTGCAGTTCAGTGAGACAACATGTCAGTAGTCTGGTACATCAACAGATAAGGCGGAACCAAGTATTACCCTTTGTGTTAAGAAGCTCTCAGAGTTTGGCAATGGGCAATATCCTCCAACTGCTTTCCAATAGCAATGCACATCCCAGGGACCTTGATCGTGATAGCGATCAGCAAACCGAGCAGATGTATCCTCTTGCCTCACAAGTGGTCTCTCAATCCCAGAATGGTGAAGATTTTCTGTCGCTGTGGCCAGCCTTGCTGTGACTTATTTGCATCGCCCCAGAACAACGTGTGCAACAACTACTTTGCCCTAATTCCCCCTCAGGGAGTCCCTGAGAGAAGCTGTCCACCACAACTTGCCCTTGGGATCACTCTGTACCCTTTTCCCTGTTCCACTAATACCCCTCTTTTTAACTCATTCACTTCGGAGCAGCTCGGAAAAAGCTGCCTGGTTAATTCCACCATAGGAACAACAGTGCAGCCTGAGCTCATTTTCAGAAAATCCATTTGTAATACTATACAGAAAACAAATGTTCATAACTCTTTAACTATAAAAGCTACACTGAAAATGTAAACGCGAAAGTTGTTCAGCAGACACTGACCTTTCCAACACTGTAAATGTTGATAGTGCATATCAAAGTAATTATTACATATTTGGCAAGAAATGCTGATATTGTGCATATTTTTTACCTTTTTGGAAAAGCAAAACACAATATCTTGGTCTATGTACCATGCAGACCCATACAATTTGAATTTAATTTGTTAGTATGAATGTCAGCTTTAAAATGATACCTTAACCATTACTGTGTGACGCTCCTTTCATGAGATATTCTCAGAAATATGATTAATATATTATTTTTCATAATTGATAAATAAACAAAGCATAATATCTCATCACCTGTAACAGACAGAACCTACATATCAGTGTAGAAGTTGTGCATCTGAATGTCAGCTTCAAAATGATGCATCATTTGTGTGATTACCATGCTCCCTCGCAAAGATATGGGCATAATAATGAGAAGTATTGTAAATGTATAATTTTCATATTCGTACAAGACTAAACAAACTGTGATATCTGTACGTGTGTACAGTGCACAGACACAGTTCTTTTACCATGTTGTAAGGATTAACACTGTCTTCAAAATGAGGTATTACTTCACACAATGAGATGCTCCCTTGCAAAGTTATTTACCAAAATATGAAAAAAATCATAATTTCCATAACCTAAGTCCGAAACAAACTTTGATATCTGCCTATGAGTACAACATACAGGCACCATTCTTTTACCATGTTAGAACTATAAATAATCTTTTCAAAATGAGGTATTACTTAGCACATTCAGATGCTCCCTTGCAAAGTTATTTACCAAAATATGAAAAAAAAATCATAATTTCCATAACCTAAGTCCGAAACAAACTGATATCTGCACATGTGTCAAACATACAGGCACAATTCTTTTACCATGTTAGAACCAGCAATACTGTCTTCAAAATGAGATATTACTTGGCACATTCAGATGCTCCCTTGCAAAGTTATTTACCAAAATATGAAACAAATCATAATTTCCATAACCTAAGTCCCAAACAAACTTTGATATCTGCACAATGTGTCAAACATACAGGCACAATTCTTTTACCATATTGGAACCAGCAATGCTGTCTTCAATATGAGATATTACTTGGTGCATTCAGATGCTCCCTTGCAAAGTTATTTACCAAAATATGAAGAAAATCACAATTTCCATAACCATAAGTCCCAAACAAACTTTGATATCTGCACATGTGTAGAACATACAGGCACAATTATTTTACCATGTTGGAACCAGCAATACTTTCTTCAAAATGAGATATTACTTGGCACATTCAGATGCTCCCTTGCAAAGTTATTTACCAAAATATGAAAAAAATCATAATTTCCATAACCTAAGTCCCAAACAAACTTTGATATCTGCACGTGTCAAACATACAGGCACAATTCTTTTACCATGTTGGAACCAGCAATACTGTCTTCAAAATGAGATAATGTTAAGTTGTCTATCTCGCCTTCATTCTTGCTGGATGGGTTCGGAGCCGATCCTCGGCTCCGACTCGGCCAATACTAAAGCTCGAGAGCTAATTCCACTGGCTTGAGGCTCCCCTATATCCCACAATGCTGTGCGGTAACTACTTAGATCTCGTTTGCTGCTTAGCTGACGAGGTGCTTTTCTACCGGCTCTGGCAGGTTAGTGAAAAATTATTCTATTTTCACAATCTTTAGACCCCTATTACTTTCTTAGTATAACTTTTAGTTTTAATTATCCCTTTCTTTGAATCGATTCACCTCTCTTGCCCATAATCCCTCCCTTTATTCCCCTTTAACTTTAGGCCTTTGGCCCTTCCCCTCCTTCTCCTAGTCCTTTAGTGTGACTGGAATTTAATATTTTCTTAAAGGCCTGTGTGTGTGTAAGTGTTTTTATTACTTAGGTCTTTACTATGTCTAAGGACTCCAAGGTCTCAGGCTTCAAGAAGTGTGACTCGTACTGTCAGAAAATGTCTCTGACAGACAGTCACACGTCTTGTGTGTATTGCCTGGGACCTTTGCACCTGCAGGACTCATGTGCTGTGTGCCATGGCTTCAGCCCTAGAGTTCTGCAGGAACGCAAAAATAAATTGATTTTGCGTGACTTATTAAAGCCTGAAGGCCCCCTGACCCAGTCTGTGTCGGGGAAGCCTTCTAAGACTTCCAGACAGTCGGCTCCGGCATCAGAGCCGTCCTCTGGAAGCATCAAAACTGCTTCGACATCGGCTCCGGCTGGAGCCGATGTTTCCAAGCCTCATACTGTTACCTCGGCTCCGGCCGAGGCTGATAAGACTCAGTTGGCTCCGATACTCTTATCGGAGCAACCTTCGAGGAAGAGATCTAGGTCTACCTCCATCGGCTCCGTTCACTCGGCACCAGGATCCCCTCTTCTTTCGGAACAGAGCCATAGATCGCATTCCTCATGGTCTTCCAGGCTATCTGACCACGATTTGCAAAGGGTAGTGAGTAGACCTTTCAAGTCCGAGGCGCTGGCCCAAATGCTTCATAGCCTGACTCATCAGTCAGCGGCTATTTCTGTCCCTCAATGTGTTCCTCCTCCAACTCCTTTGAGCTCGAAGCCGGGGCTCATCGGAGCCGTGACTGTCGGCGCGTCGGATCCGATACCTTCCCTTTTGGCTCCGTCGTCTGCTCCGATCTCCTCTTTGGAGGGATCTCGGTGCCGAGCTTCCTCTCGGCTCGAGGCGAGTGGCATCGACCCTTGTCCGACCCGCTCTCCCTCGGTGCTTGCGCTGGTGAGGTCGGCTCCGACATCGGCCTCGAGCTGTCCCTGTCGGTGCCGGGGGTCCTGGTCTCTTCGGGCGGGGACCTCGGCCTTGCCCGATAGGGAGCCTTCAAGGTCATGCGGAGCATGCTAGAACCAGTGTCTGCCCCACAGTCGGCTCCGTCAGCCCCTCCATCATCAGTGCCTATGGTGATTTCTACCCACCCCCTTGCTTCAGACCGCAGAGAGCCAACTCCTCAAGTCTCCCCATTGGGAATTTCCTCCTCTTCCGAGGCCTCTCCTGACCCGGTAGGAGAACCCCCTAGGAAGAGGCAGTGCAAGAGGAAGCACATTGACTCCCCTGAGTCTATCACCTCCGACATTGATTTAGAGGAATCTGAAGGTTCCCCTCGATCCCCCTCTGAGGATGTCTCCTTTGCTGACATCCTTGAGATCGTGAAACAGAGGGGGAACTGGCCAGCCCTTAACCCTTCAGAGGATGAGTCGGTGTACCTTGAGGCGTTCTGCTGTCGCCCTTCTACCTCCTGGGTGTCCCCTCCCTTTGACCCCCTTATGGAAGTGGTGGCAAGGAAGGCCTGGACGGCTCCTGATTCAGTGGAACCCACCCCGAGGAGGCTGTCTAAGTTTATTACTGCCCCCAGAGATAAAGATTTTTTTATCTAAAGGTGTCCCCATCGATGCCATGGTGGTGGCCGCGGCCACTAAGGAGTTAGCCGATCCTTCGGTACCTGTCCATCCTCCTAATAAGGAATCTAGGACCATGGACAGGTACGGTAAGCGGATGTTCTCATCAGCGACCTTTTCAATGCGGTCGCTGAACTACTTATGTCACTTCACTCGTCTCCAGAGAGATTTACTCCCCCCTTCCCCCCAAAAGGAGAGATATCTATACCAGAGGATTGTAGCCCCCCAAACATCTCTAACGCCCAGGTGAGAACTGCTCTCTCCAAGGCGAAAAACACAGCATCCATGGGACGGGATGGTGTCCCCCCGGCTGTGTGCTCCACGAACTCAATGAGGAATTAAACCGCAGTTAGGACAGCTGTTTAATCGTAGCCTCACCTCAGGATACGCACTAAGGAGTGGCGCACGGCAACTGTGGTACCACTTCACAAAGGCGGTGCCTCCACCGACCCTGGAAACTACCGTCCCATCAGCTTGACAAGCCTGATCTGCAAAGCCATGGAGAGGATCATAATGGAACTCATAAATAAAGACATAGGGAACTTGCAGACTCTGGATCCAACCCAGTTTGGCTTTGTCAAAGGCAGATCATGCCTTTTAAACTTGGTTGACTTTTTCAAAACTGTCACCAAAGCCATTGATGAGGGAAAGGTAGTCCATACAGCCTACCTCGACCTGGCAAAGGCTTTTGACACAATACCCCACTCAGGTATCATTGAAAAACTCATCAGCTTAAATGTAAACCCATACATCACACGATGGGTTGCAAACTGGCTAAGCGACAGAACCCACAGGGTCAGAGTTGCTGGTGCCATGTCAGACTCAAAGCCTGTCACAAGTGGTGTCCCACAGGGCTCAGTCCTGGGCCCACTCTTGTTCAGCATCTACTTTTCTGAAGTACAAGCAAACACAGGAGGGTTATGGCTGACAAAGTTTACAGATGACTGCAAACTGGGCGCCATAGTCGAAAACACATCTGACACAGCTATCCTTCAGAAGGGTCTCACAGAAACAGATAACTGGTGCCAGAGCCATGGCCTAAAGTTAAACGCCAAGAAATGCATAGTCATACCCTTCGGGAAAAACAAGGTTACCCCTAGCTACCATATAGGTGGCAATCCACTGAGCACAGAAGAAGTTATCAGGGATCTGGGGACCCAGGTTGACAGTAACCTTTCGTTTGACACTCACGTTGCTAAAGTAGTTAGATTGCCCACCTGATCATGAAGGGATTCACATCTAGATCAAAGGAGGTCACCGTCCCCCTGTACTCATCACTCATCAGACCAATGATTGAGTACAATGCCCCTTTCGGAATGTATCTGACCCGACACCTGCAGCAGCTGGAAAGGCCCCAAAAGTTCCTCACCAAAAGGATAAAGGGTCTCAAAAATATGTCTTATGCTGCCCGACTGAAAGAACTCCAGCTCTATTCAGTCGCCGCTGCTCAGAGGTGACCTGTGCCTGACATACAAGGCCATGTCAAACCCAGATTTGATGAACATGCTTCACCTCAAAAAATCTAGATCCCTCAGAACTACAAGGGCGGGAGACTTAAACCTTGACACGGTTATTAATAGGATGTGCTGGAGGGACAGATTCATCACCCAGAGACTCCCTATGCTGTGGAACAAAATCCCAGTACATGTGAGGCAGAGCACCTCGCTGGCCTTGTTCAAGAGAAATCTTGACCAATGGATGGGAGATCACAGATATACCCCAGGGATTACCTCAGTGTCACTGCTTGACAGAGGCACAGCAAAATAATGGGCATAGTTTTCTTCAAACTAAAGGGGTGGCGAAACTCTGGGCTAGGCTTATAAATGCCCTTGGGCAGATAGCCTAGTATGAACCTATGAACCTATGATATGAGTGAAGAGGTAAAGGATCCAACAGCTGAGGGGTTCCAAGACAGAATGAACCCCCAGTTGGCAACCCTGAACTCCATCGTTAACTCCTCCATGCAGCTTATCTCATATGCTGCGGATGGGGCGAGTAGAGCCGCAGGCACAGGCGTGTTGCCTTACGTCGTCACGCCTGGATGTGGCTGTGCAACATTGCAGACCCTTTCAAGGCGTCCTTCACCAATTCCCCCTTTGATGGATCATCCTTGTTTGGTCCTCAGGTGAAGGATACATTGACTAGGTGCGAGGTGGAAGGTAAGACTCTCTCTGCCGTGGGAGTCCGTTTTTCTACCCCTTCTAGGCCTTATCCCAAAGGTCAGAGGGGAGGAAAAATGTGGTTCCGCAGACAAACCCAGGGAGTCTCATCTGATGCACAAGGTCGATTCCCCTCTAGAGGCAGAGGGGGGAATAACAATAGACGCCCTAGAGGCAGAGGAGGTCCGCAAAACCAGGGTAGCAGAGAAACTTTCTCTGATAAACCCTTTCAGCATCCCTGAGGAGCTGCCCGGCTGTCCACCTTCGGAGGCAGTCGGGGGAAGATTATCCCTGTACCCAAAAGCCTGGCTTTCCCTTAAACAAGACAAATGGGTACAGTCGATCATATCCGAGGGTTACAAAATTCCCTTTATTCACATTCCATCCCAACCCAGAAGATCCCTTCCAGACGTTCCACCCAGTCTAAGGGAACAAGCAGCACTAGAAATTTCAAAGCTGCTATCAAAAAGAGCTATCCAGTCAGTCCCAGCAGACCAACAAGGATCCGGAATCTACTCCAAATTCTTTTTGGTACCAAAAAAAACAGAGGACTGGAGACCCATACTGGATCTCAGCAACTTAAACAAGTATGTCAGAAAAACAAAATTCCGTGTGGTCACGCTACAGTCCATTCTACCCTTCTTGGGTCAGGACAATTGGATGTGCTCGATAGATTTTCAGGACGTGTACTACCATATCAAGATGAACAGAAGCTCCAGGAGATTTCTCCGCTTCAGGCTGGGAGCCAGTCACTACCAGTTCAGAGCCCTGCCCTTTGGTCTCACTACAGCCCCCCGAGTGTTTACCAAATGCATGGCAGTGGTCGCGGCTCACTTGAGACGTCAAGGATTCCAGGTGTTTCCATATTTAGACGACTGGCTCCTTACTGCCACCACCAGACATCAACTTCTTCTATCCAGAGACTTCACTATCCAAACTTGCCAAGCTCTAGGCATTTCAATAAATTTCAAAAAATCTGCCTTGTCGCCTTGTCAATCTATTACCTTTATAGGCGCCACATTAGACACACTCAATCTTTCAGCCAGACTTACAGAGCAGAGAGGGTCAGATATCCTTCTCTTACAATGCAACAAAGTCAAAGCCAGGCTAGTTTTGAAGGTATTAGGACTCATGGCAGCAGCTATCCCCCTTCTCCCCTTAGCTCACTTCCACATGAGGATCCTCCAGTGGATGCTGTTTACTCAGTAGTCCTTCCAACAGCTCCCGATGTCCCACACCATATTGATAACTCAATCATGCAAGAATCAACTGTCTTGGTGGATCACATCACCTCAGGTTCTCAAAGGAAGACCCTTCACTCACCCCCCCCCCCAGCCGCCACGTTGACAACAGACGCCTCCCTGATCAGGTGGGGGGGGTCATTATCAGGGCAGGACAGTCCAGGGCACGTGGCAACCTTTCGAGTGCCACTTGCACATAAATGTCTTAGAGATCAGAGCAGTGCTTTTAGCGTTGCAAGCCCTTCACGACTCTCTTCCCACAGGGACTATTGCAATTCAGACGGACAACATGTCCGTAGTGTGGTACATCAACAAACAAGGCAGAACCAGATCATACCCCTTATGTCGAGAGGCACTCAGACTTTGGCAATGGGCGATCTCTTCTCAGCGTTTTCTGGTAGCAACGCACATTCCTGGGAAGTCCAACGTGATTGCAGACAAGTTGAGCAGAGCAATTCTCATGCCCCACGAGTGGTCTCTGAAGAAATCAGTACTGGAAGAAGTGTTCCAACGATGGGGCCAGCCTTGCTGCGATCTTTTTGCTACTCCCCAAAACAGCAAGTGTCACGACTTCTTCACTCTCTTCCCGTTACCAGGCCATCCCACTAGAGAAGCTCTAGTCCACGATTGGCCCCGGGGACTTCTGTATGCCTTTCCCCCTTTTCCACTGATAACTCAACTAATTCAGAAAGCCATCACCTTGAGAGTGACAATGATCCTCATTGCCCCTTACTGGCCTCGACAGATATGGTTTCCGTTCCTTCATCGTTACCTTTTGGAGCAGCCTTGGCATCTGGACCCAGTGCCAGATCTGTTGACCCACCAATCGGACCAGCTGCACCAATCTCTTAATTCTCTCAACCTCACAGCGTGGTTTCTCCGATTCCGACCTTAGCCAGGCTTCCCTTAATATCTCGCTCGGTCCGAGATATCTTGATAGCCTCTCATAAATCTACTACCCAGAAGATTTATAATAGCAAATGGAAACGCTTCTCCTTTTGGGCAGCATCAAAAAATATAGATCCCTTCACTGCACCTATACAGTCTATTCTAGACTTTCTAGCAGAACTGTTTCATTTAGGCTCTTCTTCATCTACCACTAGAGTTCAGTTGGCTGCTATATCTAATTATCATGTAGGTGTCTCGGAGTGTAGCATCATGGCTCACAAGCTCTGCAAAGCCTTTTTAAGGGGCGTTTTTCTTCTCAAACCTCCAATCAAAGATCCCCCGCCTCAATGGGACTTGAACTTGGTTCTGGCATCCTTAATCCTTCCCCCTTTCGAACCAGCGGCTTCATGTTCTCTGAAGTTGCTTTCATGGAAGACACTTTTTCTAGTAGCCATAACTTCAGCGAGAAGGGTATCTGAACTCCATGTTCTGTGCAGTCGCCCTCCTTACTTAGTGTTTCACAAAGATAGGGTATCCCTCCGTACTAATCCATCCTTTTTACCTAAGGTTTCCTCTCAAACAAACCTAAACCAAAGTATTGACCTCCCCGTCTTTTTCCCTAACTATTCCAACAGGTCGGAACAAAAGCTACATTTACTGGATGTTCACCGCCAACTTAGATATTATTTAGACAGGACTAAACAATTCAGGAAATCTGATCAACTTTTTCTATCATATGCGGAAGGGAAATTGGGCCTTCCAGTTAAAGTTTCCCTTTCTAGATGGCTCACCTCTACAATTACCTTCATCTATGAGATCAGGCATCAAAAACTACCTTCAAGACCTAGAGCTCATTCAACTAGGGCATTATCTACATCCGTAGCTTTTCAGGACAGGCTGCCAATAGATTCCATTTGTGCAGCAGCCACTTGGGCTTCTCCTCATACCTTCATTTCACATTACAAATTGGACATGGTCTCCAGAAACCGTGCCAACTTTGGTTCCACTGTTCTCAAGAGTCTGTTCTGATAGGCCACCCGGGATAAGGTGCTAGGGACGCGGTCCCATCCAGCAAGAATGAAGGCAAGATAGACAGCTTAACATTAAGAAGTTATGTACCTACCATAACGTTCCATGTTAGTTGTCTTCTTCTCGCCTTCTTTCTTGCCCCCTCCTTCCCCAAGCCTGGACAGACCGATAGGAATTCATTTTGTGATCTTCCTCTGGAAGAGTTTCATTCCCACACGTTCTACCACCTCTATTTCCCCTTTTGTTAGGTCTGGGATACCTTACACTCTGGTTTATATAGAGGTGGGTTACCCTTCTCCATGCTATGAAGACTAGAATTGCTTGGTCTAGCTATCAAACGAGATCTGAGTAGTTACCGCCTAGCATTGTAGGATATAGGGGAGCCTTGAGCCGGTGGAATTAGCTCTCGAGCTTTAGTATTGACCGAGTTGGAGCCGAGGATCGGCTGCGAACCCATCCAGCAAGAAAGAAGGCGAGAAGAAGACAATTAACATGGATCATTATGGTAGGTACATAACTTCTTATTACTTGGCACATTCAGATGCTCCCTTGCAAAGTTATTTACCAAAATATGAAAAAAAAAATCATAATTTCCATAAGTTATTTGCCAAGCTCAAAGAAATGAATTTTTCACAACACATTTCATAATAGCGTTTTACTTACTATACTGGTCCGACTTGGTCATGGGTGTTTTCCATTCGTCTCACAGGCTGCATGTTAGCAATCTTGCATGGCTCTCCTCACGCCATTGTGGAGGTTGGTCAAGAACAAGGCAATGCCCTCCTCAGTTAGGTGAAAGCCATCCCTTTTGAACAGGTGAACATCTTCCGCAGTGATGCTTTCATGGCAGGTTGTAGATCCACTGACCCTGTGCATCAAGCCATGCATGAACCCATTCTGTAAACGTCTGGCTTTGTGAGCTGCCTGTTGACTGTTTGCTGTTTTCCATATCTGTCGAGGAATTATAGTAGACCACACAAAATGACAACTTGGCCACCAAGACTTCAGATATTCAAAAATTGCTGTGATTTGAAACCGTAGCCTTCCGAGTGGTTGACTGATGACATCATTCCCTCCAATGTGCAGCACAAGAATGTCAGGCTCAGGGTAGATGGAACACTTCTCTTCCAACAACTGCAGTAGTCCGCTCCAATGCATACCTCTTCTTGCAATCCAGTATACCTTCACACTAGATGTGGGAAGTTCAAGTTGTAGTGATTTTCACTTACAGAGGCATGGCTGGCAGCCCAGTGAATGTAGGAATGGCCACATACCCACACTCTCACTTGTCGTTCTCCTGCTCGTGAAGCCATGTCAGTATCAGAAGGTGAACAAACCTGCACAAGAAAAAAAATGCAAACAGATTACTACTGATAGGTTCATAGGTTCATACTAGGCTATCTGCCCTAGGGCATTTATAAGCCTAGCCAGAATGTGTTTGGCTTTCGCCACCCATTTTAAATTTATTTTGCTATGCCCTTTTTCGAGGTTAGTATACTGTGCCTCTGTCTAACAGTGACACAGAAGTGATACCCGGGGTAAACCTACGATCTCCCATCCACTCATCAAGATTCCTCTTGAAGAGAGTCAATGAGGGATTCTGCCTAACCTGGACTGGGATTTTATTCCAGAGTGAAGGGAGCCTCTGGGTTATGAATCTGTCCCTCCAGCATGTCCTATTTATTTCATTGCTGAGGTTCAAGTCTCTCAAGCACGTAGCTCGATGGGATTTGGATTTTCTGAGGTGCAGCATGTCCATTAATTCCGGGTTGGACATGGCTTTATACGTCAGGCACAGATCGCCTCTGAACAGGCGGTATGCCACTGAGTAGAGCTGGAGTTTCTTTAACCGGGCAGCATATGGCATCGGTTTGATCCCTTTGATCCTCTTGGTGAGGTACTTTTGGGGTCTTTCCAGTTGCTGCAGGTGTCTGGTAAGGTACATCCCAAAAGGGCATTGTACTCAATTATGGGCCTGATGAGGGATGAGTAAAGAGGCACGATGACCTCCCCTGATCTAGATGTGAATCCCTTCATGATTAGGTGGGCTATATAAAATGTTTTTCTAACCACTTTGGCCACGTGGTTGTCAAATGAGAGATTGCTATCAACTTGGGTCCCCAGGTCCCTAATTACTTCTTCTGTACTTAATGGATTACCACCTATGTGGTAATTTGTGAGCACTTGTTTTGCCAAAGGGATGACTATACACTTTTGGCATTTAGCTTGAGGCCATGGCTCTGGCACCAGTTGTCTGTTTCTATGAGGCCCTTTTGGAGGATGCTTGTGTCGGCTGGAGAGTCGATTATGGCGCCCAGTTTGCAGTCATCTGCGAACTTGGTCAGCCACAGTCCTTCCGTGTTGGCCTGTACCTCCAAGAAATATATACCGAACAAGAGAGGTCCCAGGACTGAGCCTTGTGGGACTCCACTTGTAACTGGTTTGGAGTCTGACATGGCTCCAGCAATTCTAACCATGTGGGTTCTGTCCTTGAGCCAGTTTGCAATCCATCTAGTGACATAGGGGTTTATATTTAAGCTGGTGAGCTTGGGTTTAGCTCTTCTTGGAGTTCATGTAGGACGCAGCCTGGTACACCGTCTGGTCCCACTGATGCTGTGTTTTTTGCTTTGGAGAGGGCGGCTCTTACTTGAGCATCTGAGATGTCAGGGGGGCAGCGCTCTGCTGGGATAGATATTTGCCCTTTTGATGGGGGGGGGGAGTTTGCGCTGAACCTGTTAGCTAGGATGTTGGCAATGTCTGTGGGTTCAGTGTATTTTTTGTCATTTTGGACTAATTCTGAGCATATCTGGGAATTACCACCCAGGTTCCTAACATAACTAAAGAAAGCCTTGTGATTATCCTTGGTGTCCTGTGCAATTTTTCTCTAAGCTGGCCTTAGACAATTTTATGAGTGCCCGTAGTTTTTTGCTAATACTGAT